>NC_052317.1:45345587-45427802 GCF_016432855.1 Salvelinus namaycush
TTGTTTCTACCTGATATATTGTCTTTAACTATTTTACTACTATCTGTTAACTTTTTAACTCATATATCTGTTCACCTATATACCTGTTCTACTATAATATACTGTTCTACCTAATACCTGTTCACTATCATACGTTCTACCTATATACCTGTTCTACCTATATACCTGTTCTCCTAACATATTATACCTGTTTACCTATTATCTGTTTCTACCTATATACCTGGTCTACCTATATACCTGTTATACCTTATACCTGTTCTACCTATCTCTACTGTTTACCTATATACCAGTTCACATATACCTGTTCTACCTATATACCTGTTCTACTATATACCTGTTCTACCTATTATACCGTTCTACCATATATACTGTTTATACCTATATATCTGTTCACCTAATACCTGTTCTACCTATAACTGTTCTACCTGTATACCTGTTATACCGTATATACACTGTTCTACCTATATATCTGTTCTACCTATTTACCTGTTCTACCTATTTACCTGTTTACCTATATATTGTCTAACCTACATATAAATGTTTCTAACTATATAACTGTTCTAACTATAACTGTTCTACCTATATACCTGTTCTACCTATATACCTGTTCTACCTATATACTGTTCTATACCTATATAACTGTTCTACCTATATATCTGTTCTACCTATATACTGTTCTACCTAATATGTACTAATATCTGTTCTACCTATATATCTTTTCTACCTATAACCAGTACTATATATACTGTCTACCTATATACCTGTTTCACCTAATACCTGTTCTACCTATATACCTGTTCTACTAATACCTGTTCTAATTATATCTGTTCTATACCTACATACCTGTTCTACCTATATATATACCTGTTCTACCTGATACCTGTTCTACCTATATACCTGTTCTACCTATATATCTGTCTACCTATTACTGTTCTACCATATACCTGTGCTACCTATATATCTGTTCTACACCTATCAACCGTGTTCTAACTATATACCTGTTCTACCTATATACTGTTCGACCTATATACCTGTTCTACCTATATATCTGTTCTACCTATAATACCTGTTCTTACCTATATATCTGTTCTACCATAACCTGTTCTACTATATATGTTCTACCTATATACACTGTTTACCTATATATCCGTTCTACCTATATAACCTGTTCTACCTATATACCTGTTCTACCATATACCTGTTTACTATCTATACTGTCTATACATATCTACCTGTTCTACCATATACCTGTTCTACTCTATATCTGTTTACCTATTATACCGTTCTACATAATATCTGTTCTATACCTATTCTACCTATATACCTATATACCTGTTCTACATATATACCTGTTATAACTATATACCTGTTCTACCTATATAACTGTCTAACTATAACTGTTACTAACTATATACTGTTCAACATATATCATGTTTCTACTATAACCTGTTCTGCCTAGATACCGCAAACCGAACCAGAGGGGATGTGGTCTAGTCATCAAACAGAGGGGATGTGGTCCAGTCATCAAACAGAACCAGAGGGGATGGGTCTAGTCATCAAACAGAGCCAGAGGGGATGTGGTCTAGTCATCAAACAAAACAGAGGGGATGTGGTCTAGACATCAAACAGAACCAGAGGGGATGTGGTCTAGTCATCAAACAGAACCAGAGGGATGTGGTCTAGTCATCAAACAGAACCAGAGGGGATGTGGTCTAGTCATCAAACAGAACCAGAGGGGTGTGGTCTAGTCAACAAACAGAACCAGAGGGGATGTGGTCTAGTCATCAAACAGAACCAGAGGGGATGTGGTCTAGTCATCAACAGAACCGAGGGGATGTGGTCTAGTCATCAAACAGAGGGGATGTGGTCTAGTCATCAAACAGACCAGAGGGGATGTGGTCTAGTCATCAAACAGAACCAGAGGGGATGTGGTCTAGTCATCAAACAGAGGGATTGGTCTAGTCATCAAACAGAACCAGAGGGGTGTGTGGTCTAGTCATCAAACAGAACCAGAGGGGATGTGGTCTAGTCATCAAACAGAACCAGAGGGGATGTGGTCTAGTCATCAAACAGAGCCGGAGGGGATGTGGTCTAGACATCAAACAGAGCCAGAGGGGATGTGGTCTAGTCATCAAACAGAACCGGAGGGGATGTGGTCTAGTCATCAAACAGAGCCAGAGGGGATGTGGTCTAGTCATCAAACAGAGGGATGTGGTAGTCATCAAACAGAACCAGAGGGGGTGTGGTCTAGTCATCAAACAGAGGGGATGTGGTCTAGTCATCAAACAGAACCAGAGGGGGTGTGTCTAGTCATCAAAAGAACCAGAGGGATGTGGTCTAGTCATCAAACAGAGCAGAGGGGATGTGGTCTAGTCATCAAACAGAACCAGAGGGGATGTGTCTAGTCATCAAACAGAGCCAGAGGGGATGTGGTCTAGTCATCAACCAGAGGGGATGAGGTCTAGTCATCAAACAGAGGGGACGTGGTCTAGTCATCAAACAGAACCAGAGGGATGTGGTCTAGTCATCAAACGAAACCAGAGGGATGTGGTCTAGTCATCAAACAGAGCCAGAGGGGATGTGGTCTAGTCATCAAACAGAACCAAAGGGGATGTGGTCTAGTCATCAAACAGAGCCAGCGGGATGTGGTCTAGTCATCAAACAGAACCAGGGGGATGTGGTCTAGTCATCAACCAGAGGGGATGTGGTCTAGTCATAACAGAACCAGAGGGATGTGGTCTAGTCATCAAACAGAACCAGAGGGGATGTGGTCTAGTCATCAACAGAACCAGAGGGGATGTGGTCTAGTCATCAAACAGAGCCGGAGGGGATGTGGTCTAGTCATCAAACAGAGCCAGAGGGGATGTGGTCTAGTCATCAAACAGAACCAGAGGGGATGTGGTCTAGTCATCAAACAGAGCCAGAGGGGATGTGGTCCAGTCATCAAACAGAGGGGATGTGGTCTAGTCATCAAACAGAACCAGAGGGGATGTGGTCTAGTCATCAAACAGAGGGATGTGGTCTAGTCATCAACAGAACCAGAGGGGGTGTGGTCTAGTCATCAAACAGAACCAGAGGGGATGTGGTCTAGTCATCAAACAGAGCCAGAGGGGATGTGGTCTAGTCATCAAACAGAACCAGAGGGGATGTGGTCTAGTCATCAAACAGAGCCAGAGGGGATGTGGTCTAGTCATCAACCAGAGGGGATGAGGTCTAGTCATCAAACAGAGGGGACGTGGTCTAGTCATCAAACAGAACCAGAGGGGATGTGGTCTAGTCATCAAACAGAACCAGAGGGGATGTGGTCTAGTCATCAAACAGAGCCAGAGGGGATGTGGTCTAGTCATCAAACAGAACCAGAGGGGATGTGGTCTAGTCATCAAACAGAGCCAGAGGGGATGTGGTCTAGTCATCAAACAGAACCAGAGGGGGTGTGGTCTAGTCATCAAACAGAACCAGAGGGGATGTGGTCTAGTCATCAAACAGAACCAGAGGGGATGTGGTCTAGTCATCAAACAGAACCAGAGGGGATGTGGTCTAGTCATCAAACAGAGGGGATGTGGTCTAGTCATCAAACAGAACCAGAGGGGATGTGGTCTAGTCATCAAACAGAACCAGAGGGGATGTGGTCTAGTCATCAAACAGAGGGGATGTGGTCTAGTCATCAAACAGAACCAGAGGGGATGTGGTCTAGTCATCAAACAGAGCCAGAGGGGATGTGGTCTAGTCATCAAACAGAACCAGAGGGGATGTGGTCTAGACATCAAACAGAACCAGAGGGGATGTGGTCTAGTCATCAAACAGAACCAGAGGGGATGTGGTCTAGTCATCAAACAGAACCAGAGGGGATGTGGTCTAGTCATCAAACAGAACCAGAGGGGGTGTGGTCTAGTCATCAAACAGAACCAGAGGGGATGTGGTCTAGTCATCAAACAGAACCAGAGGGGATGTGGTCTAGTCATCAAACAGAACCAGAGGGGATGTGGTCTAGTCATCAAACAGAGGGGATGTGGTCTAGTCATCAAACAGAACCAGAGGGGATGTGGTCTAGTCATCAAACAGAACCAGAGGGGATGTGGTCTAGTCATCAAACAGAGGGGATGTGGTCTAGTCATCAAACAGAACCAGAGGGGGTGTGGTCTAGTCATCAAACAGAACCAGAGGGGATGTGGTCTAGTCATCAAACAGAACCAGAGGGGATGTGGTCTAGTCATCAAACAGAGCCGGAGGGGATGTGGTCTAGTCATCAAACAGAGCCAGAGGGGATGTGGTCTAGTCATCAAACAGAACCAGAGGGGATGTGGTCTAGTCATCAAACAGAGCCAGAGGGGATGTGGTCCAGTCATCAAACAGAGGGGATGTGGTCTAGTCATCAAACAGAACCAGAGGGGATGTGGTCTAGTCATCAAACAGAGGGGATGTGGTCTAGTCATCAAACAGAACCAGAGGGGGTGTGGTCTAGACATCAAACAGAACCAGAGGGGATGTGGTCTAGTCATCAAACAGAGCCAGAGGGGATGTGGTCTAGTCATCAAACAGAACCAGAGGGGATGTGGTCTAGTCATCAAACAGAGCCAGAGGGGATGTGGTCTAGTCATCAACCAGAGGGGATGAGGTCTAGTCATCAAACAGAGGGGACGTGGTCTAGTCATCAAACAGAACCAGAGGGGATGTGGTCTAGTCATCAAACAGAACCAGAGGGGATGTGGTCTAGTCATCAAACAGAGCCAGAGGGGATGTGGTCTAGTCATCAAACAGAACCAGAGGGGATGTGGTCTAGTCATCAAACAGAGCCAGAGGGGATGTGGTCTAGTCATCAAACAGAACCAGAGGGGATGTGGTCTAGTCATCAACCAGAGGGGATGTGGTCTAGTCATCAAACAGAACCAGAGGGGATGTGGTCTAGTCATCAAACAGAACCAGAGGGGATGTGGTCTAGTCATCAAACAGAACCAGAGGGGATGTGGTCTAGTCATCAAACAGAACCAGAGGGGATGTGGTCTAGTCATCAAACAGAGCCGGAGGGGATGTGGTCTAGTCATCAAACAGAGCCAGAGGGGATGTGGTCTAGTCATCAAACAGAACCAGAGGGGATGTGGTCTAGTCATCAAACAGAGCCAGAGGGGATGTGGTCTAGTCATCAAACAGAGGGGATGTGGTCTAGTCATCAAACAGAACCAGAGGGGATGTGGTCTAGTCATCAAACAGAGGGGATGTGGTCTAGTCATCAAACAGAACCAGAGGGGATGTGGTCTAGTCATCAAACAGAACCAGAGGGGATGTGGTCTAGTCATCAAACAGAGCCAGAGGGGATGTGGTCTAGTCATCAAACAGAACCAGAGGGGATGTGGTCTAGTCATCAAACAGAGCCAGAGGGGATGTGGTCTAGTCATCAAACAGAGGGGATGGGGTCTAGTCATCAAACAGAGGGGACGTGGTCTAGTCATCAAACAGAACCAGAGGGGATGTGGTCTAGTCATCAAACAGAACCAGAGGGGATGTGGTCTAGTCATCAAACAGAGCCAGAGGGGATGTGGTCTAGTCATCAAACAGAACCAGAGGGGATGTGGTCTAGTCATCAAACAGAGCCAGAGGGGATGTGGTCTAGTCATCAAACAGAACCAGAGGGGATGTGGTCTAGTCATCAAACAGAGGGGATGTGGTCTAGTCATCAAACAGAACTAGAGGGGATGTGGTCTAGTCATCAAACAGAACCAGAGGGGATGTGGTCTAGTCATCAAACAGAACCAGAGGGGATGTGGTCTAGTCATCAGAGGGGATGTGGTCTAGTCATCAAACAGAACCAGAGGGGATGTGGTCTAGTCATCAAACAGAACCAGAGGGGATGTGGTCTAGTCATCAAACAGAACCAGAGGGGATGTGGTCTAGTCATCAAACAGAACCAGAGGGGATGTGGTCTAGTCATCAAACAGAGGGGATGTGGTCTAGTCATCAAACAGAACCAGAGGGGATGTGGTCTAGTCATCAAACAGAGGGGATGTGGTCCAGTCATCAAACAGAACCAGAGGGGATGTGGTCTAGACATCAAACAGAACCAGAGGGGATGTGGTCTAGTCATCAACCAGAACCAGAGGGGATGTGGTCTAGACATCAAACAGAACCAGAGGGGATGTGGTCTAGTCATCAAACAGAACCAGAGGGGATGTGGTCTAGACATCAAACAGAGCCAGAGGGGATGTGGTCTAGTCATCAAACAGAGGGGATGTGGTCTAGTCATCAAACAGAGGGGATGTGGTCTAGTCATCAAACAGAGCCAGAGGGGATGTGGTCTAGTCATCAGAGGGGATGTGGTCTAGTCATCAAACAGAACCAGAGGGGATGTGGTCTAGTCATCAAACAGAACCAGAGGGGATGTGGTCTAGTCATCAAACAGAACCAGAGGGGATGTGGTCTAGTCATCAAACAGAACCAGAGGGGATGTGGTCTAGTCATCAAACAGAGGGGATGTGGTCTAGTCATCAAACAGAACCAGAGGGGATGTGGTCTAGTCATCAAACAGAGGGGATGTGGTCCAGTCATCAAACAGAACCAGAGGGGATGTGGTCTAGTCATCAAACAGAACCAGAGGGGATGTGGTCTAGTCATCAAACAGAACCAGAGGGGATGTGGTCTAGACATGAAACAGAACCAGAGGGGATGTGGTCTAGTCATCAAACAGAACCAGAGGGGATGTGGTCTAGTCATCAAACAGAACCAGAGGGGGTGTGGTCTAGTCAACAAACAGAACCAGAGGGGATGTGGTCTAGTCATCAAACAGAACCAGAGGGGATGTGGTCTAGTCATCAAACAGAACCAGAGGGGATGTGGTCTAGTCATCAAACAGAACCAGAGGGGGTGTGGTCTAGTCATCAAACAGAACCAGAGGGGATGTGGTCTAGTCATCAAACAGAGGGGATGTGGTCTAGTCATCAAACAGAACCAGAGGGGATGTGGTCTAGTCATCAAACAGAGCCAGAGGGGATGTGGTCTAGTCATCAAACAGAACCAGAGGGGATGTGGTCTAGTCATCAAACAGAGGGGATGTGGTCTAGTCATCAAACAGAGGGGATGTGGTCTAGTCATCAAACAGAACCAGAGGGGATGTGGTCTAGTCATCAAACAGAACCAGAGGGGGTGTGGTCTAGTCATCAAACAGAACCAGAGGGGATGTGGTCTAGTCATCAAACAGAGGGGATGTGGTCTAGTCAACAAACAGAGCCAGAGGGGATGTGGTCTAGTCATCAAACAGAACCAGAGGGGATGTGGTCTAGTCATCAAACAGAACCAGAGGGGATGTGGTCTAGTCATCAAACAGAACCAGAGGGGGTGTGGTCTAGTCATCAAACAGAACCAGAGGGGATGTGGTCTAGTCATCAAACAGAACCAGAGGGGATGTGGTCTAGTCAACAAACAGAACCAGAGGGGATGTGGTCTAGTCATCAAACAGAGGGGATGTGGTCTAGTCATCAAACAGAACCAGAGGGGATGTGGTCTAGTCATCAAACAGAACCAGAGGGGGTGTGGTCTAGTCATCAACCAGAGGGGATGTGGTCTAGACATCAAACAGAGCCAGAGGGGATGTGGTCTAGTCATCAAACAGAGCCAGAGGGGATGTGGTCTAGTCATCAAACAGAGCCAGAATCAGAGGGGATGTGGTCTAGTCATCAAACAGAACCGGAGGGGGTGTGGTCTAGTCATCAAACAGAGCCGGAGGGGATGTGGTCTAGACATCAAACAGAGCCGGAGGGGATGTGGTCTAGACATCAAACAGAACCAGAGGGGATGTGGTCTAGTCATCAAACAGAACCAGAGGGGGTGTGGTCTAGACATCAAACAGAACCAGAGGGGATGTGGTCTAGTCATCAAACAGAGCCGGAGGGGGTGTGGTCTAGACATCAAACAGAACCAGAGGGGATGTGTTCTAGTCATCAAACAGAACCAGAGGGGATGTGGTCTAGTCATCAAACAGAGGGGATGAGGTCTAGTCATCAAACAGAGGGGATGTGGTCTAGTCATCAAACAGAGCCAGAGGGGATGTGGTCTAGTCATCAAACAGAACCAGAGGGGATGTGGTCTAGTCATCAAACAGAGCCGGAGGGGATGTGGTCTAGTCATCAAACAGAGCCAGAGGGGATGTGGTCTAGTCATCAAACAGAACCAGAGGGGATGTGGTCTAGTCATCAAACAGAACCAGAGGGGATGTGGTCTAGTCATCAAACAGAGCCAGAGGGGATGTGGTCTAGTCATCAGAGGGGATGTGGTCTAGTCATCAAACAGAGGGGATGTGGTCTAGTCATCAAACAGAACCAGAGGGGATGTGGTCTAGTCATCAAACAGAGCCAGAGGGGATGTGGTCTAGTCATCAAACAGAGCCAGAGGGGATGTGGTCTAGTCATCAAACAGAACCAGAGGGGATGTGGTCTAGTCATCAAACAGAACCAGAGGGGATGTGGTCTAGTCATCAAACAGAGCCAGAGGGGATGTGGTCTAGTCATCAAACAGAACCAGAGGGGATGTGGTCTAGTCATCAAACAGAGCCAGAGGGGATGTGGTCTAGTCATCAAACAGAACCAGAGGGGATGTGGTCTAGTCATCAACCAGAACCAGAGGGGATGTGGTCTAGTCATCAAACAGAACCAGAGGGGATGTGGTCTAGTCATCAAACAGAACCAGAGGGGATGTGGTCTAGTCATCAAACAGAACCAGAGGGGATGTGGTCTAGTCATCAAACAGAACCAGAGGGGATGTGGTCTAGTCATCAAACAGAACCAGAGGGGATGTGGTCCAGTCATCAAACAGAGGGGATGTGGTCTAGTCATCAAACAGAGGGGATGTGGTCTAGTCATCAAACAGAACCAGAGGGGATGTGGTCTAGTCATCAAACAGAGGGGATGTGGTCTAGACATCAAACAGAACCAGAGGGGATGTGGTCTAGTCATCAAACAGAGGGGATGTGGTCTAGGCATCAAACAGAACCAGAGGGGATGTGGTCTAGTCATCAAACAGAGGGGATGTGGTCTAGTCATCAAACAGAACCAGAGGGGATGTGGTCTAGTCATCAAACAGAGCCAGAGGGGATGTGGTCTAGTCATCAAACAGAACCAGAGGGGATGTGGTCTAGACATCAAACAGAACCAGAGGGGATGTGGTCTAGTCATCAAACAGAACCAGAGGGGATGTGGTCTAGTCATCAAACAGAACCAGAGGGGATGTGGTCTAGTCATCAAACAGAACCAGAGGGGGTGTGGTCTAGTCATCAAACAGAACCAGAGGGGATGTGGTCTAGTCATCAAACAGAACCAGAGGGGATGTGGTCTAGTCATCAAACAGAACCAGAGGGGATGTGGTCTAGTCATCAAACAGAGGGGATGTGGTCTAGTCATCAAACAGAACCAGAGGGGATGTGGTCTAGTCATCAAACAGAACCAGAGGGGATGTGGTCTAGTCATCAAACAGAGGGGATGTGGTCTAGTCATCAAACAGAACCAGAGGGGGTGTGGTCTAGTCATCAAACAGAACCAGAGGGGATGTGGTCTAGTCATCAAACAGAACCAGAGGGGATGTGGTCTAGTCATCAAACAGAGCCGGAGGGGATGTGGTCTAGTCATCAAACAGAGCCAGAGGGGATGTGGTCTAGTCATCAAACAGAACCAGAGGGGATGTGGTCTAGTCATCAAACAGAGCCAGAGGGGATGTGGTCCAGTCATCAAACAGAGGGGATGTGGTCTAGTCATCAAACAGAACCAGAGGGGGTGTGGTCTAGTCATCAAACAGAGGGGATGTGGTCTAGTCATCAAACAGAACCAGAGGGGGTGTGGTCTAGTCATCAAACAGAACCAGAGGGGATGTGGTCTAGTCATCAAACAGAGCCAGAGGGGATGTGGTCTAGTCATCAAACAGAACCAGAGGGGATGTGGTCTAGTCATCAAACAGAGCCAGAGGGGATGTGGTCTAGTCATCAACCAGAGGGGATGAGGTCTAGTCATCAAACAGAGGGGACGTGGTCTAGTCATCAAACAGAACCAGAGGGGATGTGGTCTAGTCATCAAACAGAACCAGAGGGGATGTGGTCTAGTCATCAAACAGAGCCAGAGGGGATGTGGTCTAGTCATCAAACAGAACCAGAGGGGATGTGGTCTAGTCATCAAACAGAGCCAGAGGGGATGTGGTCTAGTCATCAAACAGAACCAGAGGGGGTGTGGTCTAGTCATCAACCAGAGGGGATGTGGTCTAGTCATCAAACAGAACCAGAGGGGATGTGGTCTAGTCATCAAACAGAACCAGAGGGGATGTGGTCTAGTCATCAAACAGAACCAGAGGGGATGTGGTCTAGTCATCAAACAGAGCCGGAGGGGATGTGGTCTAGTCATCAAACAGAGCCAGAGGGGATGTGGTCTAGTCATCAAACAGAACCAGAGGGGATGTGGTCTAGTCATCAAACAGAGCCAGAGGGGATGTGGTCTAGTCATCAAACAGAGGGGATGTGGTCTAGTCATCAAACAGAACCAGAGGGGATGTGGTCTAGTCATCAAACAGAGGGGATGTGGTCTAGTCATCAAACAGAACCAGAGGGGATGTGGTCTAGTCATCAAACAGAACCAGAGGGGATGTGGTCTAGTCATCAAACAGAGCCAGAGGGGATGTGGTCTAGTCATCAAACAGAACCAGAGGGGATGTGGTCTAGTCATCAAACAGAGCCAGAGGGGATGTGGTCTAGTCATCAACCAGAGGGGATGAGGTCTAGTCATCAAACAGAGGGGACGTGGTCTAGTCATCAAACAGAACCAGAGGGGATGTGGTCTAGTCATCAAACAGAACCAGAGGGGATGTGGTCTAGTCATCAAACAGAGCCAGAGGGGATGTGGTCTAGTCATCAAACAGAACCAGAGGGGATGTGGTCTAGTCATCAAACAGAGCCAGAGGGGATGTGGTCTAGTCATCAAACAGAACCAGAGGGGGTGTGGTCTAGTCATCAACCAGAGGGGATGTGGTCTAGTCATCAAACAGAACAAGAGGGGATGTGGTCTAGTCATCAAACAGAACCAGAGGGGATGTGGTCTAGTCATCAAACAGAACCAGAGGGGATGTGGTCTAGTCATCAGAGGGGATGTGGTCTAGTCATCAAACAGAACCAGAGGGGATGTGGTCTAGTCATCAAACAGAACCAGAGGGGATGTGGTCTAGTCATCAAACAGAACCAGAGGGGATGTGGTCTAGTCATCAAACAGAACCAGAGGGGATGTGGTCTAGTCATCAAACAGACGGGATGTGGTCTAGTCATCAAACAGAACCAGAGGGGATGTGGTCTAGTCATCAAACAGAGGGGATGTGGTCCAGTCATCAAACAGAACCAGAGGGGATGTGGTCTAGTCATCAAACAGAACCAGAGGGGATGTGGTCTAGTCATCAAACAGAACCAGAGGGGATGTGGTCTAGACATGAAACAGAACCAGAGGGGATGTGGTCTAGTCATCAAACAGAACCAGAGGGGATGTGGTCTAGTCATCAAACAGAACCAGAGGGGGTGTGGTCTAGTCAACAAACAGAACCAGAGGGGATGTGGTCTAGTCATCAAACAGAACCAGAGGGGATGTGGTCTAGTCATCAAACAGAACCAGAGGGGATGTGGTCTAGACATCAAACAGAGCCAGATGGGAATGTGGTCTAGTCATCAAACAGAACCAAAGGGGATGTGGTCTAGTCATCAAACAGAGGGGATGTGGTCTAGTCATCAAACAGAACCAGAGGGGGTGTGGTCTAGTCATCAAACAGAACCAGAGGGGATGTGGTCTAGTCATCAAACAGAACCAGAGGGGATGTGGTCTAGTCATCAAACAGAGGGGATGTGGTCTAGTCATCAAACAGAACCAGAGGGGATGTGGTCTAGTCATCAAACAGAACCAGAGGGGGTGTGGTCTAGTCATCAACCAGAGGGGATGTGGTCTAGTCATCAAACAGAACCAGAGGGGATGTGGTCTAGACATCAAACAGAGCCAGAGGGGATGTGGTCTAGTCATCAACCAGAGGGGATGTGGTCTAGACATCAAACAGAACCAGAGGGGATGTGGTCTAGTCATCAAACAGAACCAGAGGGGATGTGGTCTAGACATCAAACAGAGGGGATGTGGTCTAGCAGTTGAAAAAGCTAAAGAAAGGCGTTTGTAACGAGGGGGATCCTGAGCAGTAATTCTCACCGTCTGTGGCGATGCATCGTGACACCAGTTCCCACAGCACCAGCCCCATAGCATACATATCTATCCTCAGGAAGGAGTCTCTCTGGAAGTTTATAGCCCCTTCCAGAACCTCAGGGGCCATGTAACGCCACGTACCCACCTGGAGGAGGGAGAGCGAACGACAGAGGGAGAGCGAGAGATAAAGGAGAGAGAGCGAGAGATAAAGGAGAGAGCGAGAGATAAAGGAGAGGGAGCGAGAGATAAAGGAGAGGGAGCGAGAGATAAAGGAGAGGGAGCGAGAGATAGAGGGAGCGAGAACATTTTGAGAGAGAAAGCAAGTAAGTAATCGTAAGACCTGTGTGTGTGTGTGTGTGTGTGTGTGTGTGTGTGTGTGTGTGTGTGTGTGTGTGTGTGTGTTAATCTACCTGTCCGTGGGTGTCTCCTGGAGGTTTCCCCGGCTCAAACCGGACCGCCAGACCAAAGTCTCCGATGATGGCTGTCAGATCATGTCTCAACATCACGTTCTTACTCTTGAAATCCCTGGGAAATATATATATATATAAACTAGAACCCGTCGGCTTGATATAGTATCATGTTTAACTAGTCTTACTCTTGAAATCCCTGGGAAATATATATATATATAAACTAGAACCCGTCGGCTTGATATAGTATCATGTTTAACTAGTCTTACTCTTGAAATCCCTGGGAAATATATATATATATAAACTAGAACCCGTCGGCTTGATATAGTATCATGTTTAACTAGGCAGGTAAGTTATTGACTTTGAGAACACATGATGTCACCTGTGTGCGATGGTGGGTTTGGGACCTTCTCCCTTGTTGATGGGTGTGTCTTCATGGAGGTAAGCCAGGCCACGGGACATAGTCTCAGCAATGTGACACATTTCGGACCAGGTCACCGTACTGTCCTTCAGATGATCAGTCAACGAACCCTGTACACACACATGGACGCAGATGCACACAGACTTGGTTAAAAGGAGGTTTTGACTATGGCTTAGATTACAAACTGGAATAGACCACAATATAAACACAACATGTCCTTCTATAAATTAATAGATTCATTTATTGATTAATGAATTGATCGATTGGCTGTTTTTCCCTCACCCGTTCATGGAACTCCATGATGAGCCAGAGCTCAGTCTCCATGTTGCTGCCGTGTTTCTCTGCAGTGATGTAACGAAGCAGGTTCTCATGTCTCATACCAGGAGTCAGGAAGATATCTCTCTCATTCTGCCACGACTGCTTATCCTGCACACCCATACAATCATATGTTATAATAGAAACGTACAGGGTGGTAGGTAGCCTAGTGGTTAGAGCGTTGGGTAGGTAGCCTAGTGGTTAGAGCGTTGGGCAGGTAGCCTAGTGGTTAGAGCGTTGGGCAGGTAGCCTAGTGGTTAGAGTGTTGGGCAGGTAGCCTAGTGGTTAGAGTGTTGGGCAGGTAGCCTAGTGGTTAGAGCGTTGGGTAGGTAGCCTAGTGGTTAGAGCGTTGGGTAGGTAGCCTAGTGGTTAGAGCGTTGGGTAGGTAGCCTAGTGGTTAGAGCGTTGGGCCAGTAACCAAAAGGTTGCTGGATCAAATCCCTGAGCTGACAAGGCAGAAAATCTGTCGTTCTGCCCCTGAACAAATCAGTTAACCCCACTGTTCCCCGAAGACGTGGATGTCGATTAAGGCATCCCCCCCGCACCTCTCTGATTCAGAGGGGTTGGGTTAAATGCAGAAGACACATTTCAGTTGTACAACTAACTAGGTATTTCCCTTTCCCATTTTTATTTTAATTAAATCACAATATATTTATGAAACTCTATTTACACAAGTAGTGTCCTGTAACCTGGCTTAGATCCCCAAAGCGCAAGCAGTAGCACAGTGGAAAAGGAAAAGTCCCTAGAAGGAAGAAACCTCAAGAGGAACCAGGTTCAGCGGGGAATCATTTCTGCTATCACCTGTATTCACCCAGGGCTGAATGGTACTATTCCATAGACCAGGGGTGTCGAACATACAGCCCGCGGGGAGTTGGAGGAAAGAGCACGTTTAAACCCTCTAGAATCGATGTCCGCGGACCCCTGCAGAAATCTAATTTAGAATCATAAAAAAAATCCACCAGAAAAATCTCTAGTTTAAGCTAGAGATCTCAATATACTTTCAAATGACTACAACCAAAATGGAAACTGTAGTCATGACAACAGACCTACAGTACATTCATACAGTGTCTTTTGACTGTCCAGCTAATAACCACAAGTCATCAAAAATTAACCAAGGAAATATAACCAATTTTCAGTGCGGCCCTCCGGACCTCGTTGAAGACTTAATGCCTTCAACGGGGGGGGGGGGGGGGCAAAATGAATTCAAGGCCTCTGCCATAGACTAAACCCTGCATGTCTTACCTGAACAGGGAAGACCTTTACAGCCACGTATTCACTCATCAGCTGAGCCTTCCACACACAGCCGAAGCGCCCCCTTGCCTTCACCTCCAGTAACTGCAGCGGCTTCAGCCCAACCATGGGAGAGGGAGGGGTTTGCCGAGGGTCCTGACAGACAGGGGAGAAAACGAATCACAAGTCCATATCACACTCCATCAATTCTCTGATACTTTCCTTGATCTTCTTTATGCGTTGGGCTGTGTTTACATAGGCAGCCCAATTCTGATATTTTGCCAATAATTTGTCTTTCGACCAATCAGATCAGATCTTTTGCCAATAATTAGGCTAAATAACAGAATTGGGCTGCCTGTGTAAACACAGCCGTTGTTTCTTCAGACGGTCTTGTTTGATCTGATAATGAATAAGGAATTTGCCTTTCAGATCATGATGAATAACATTATATGGCCACAGGGGAGCCTGATCCTAGATCAGATGATATGGTCACAGGGGGGGACCTGATCCTAGATCAGACGATATGGTCACAGGGGGGGACCTGATCCTAGATCAGACAACATGGTCACAGGGGGGGACCTGATCCTAGATCAGACGACACGGTCACAGGGGGGGACCTGATCCTAGATCAGACGACACGGTCACAGGGGGGGACCTGATCCTAGATCAGACGACACGGTCACAGGGGGGGACCTGATCCTAGATCAGACAACACGGGCACAGGGGGGGGGGGGGGGGGACCTGATCCTAGATCAGACGATATGTTCACAGGGGGGGGACCTGATCCTAGATCAGATAATATGGTCACAGGAGGGACCTGATCCTAGATCAGACGATATGGTCACAGGGGGGACCTGATCCTAGATCAGCACTAGTTAAGTGGTCTCACCTCAAGGAGGTCAACATGTCCGTATGGTGGTTTGCGCTGTCGGTACATCCACAGGGCCAGTAGCAGGGTCAGAGACAGAACACACAGAGATAGCAGACTGTACACCAGGCTATTCAACAGAGACGGCACTCTGGGAGGGGGGCGGATTTTCACTGGGGAGGAGAACAGATCACAGAAGATGAAAATCAATCAGTCGGACACATTTTCACTGTGGAAGAGAACACAATCAACCAATTAATATCAATATCTTTAACGATATATTCGTTTATTTTACTTGTGGTATATTGTGATGCCTGATATCCAGTCTGTATGATTTGTGTTCTGATTCTAAATAAAACATTCATTTTTTTTTTTTTTTTAAAGAACGGGGTTCAACGTTCATGTCCACTCACCTCTGTTGCCGGCGGCGACGAGGTCAGGCAGGTGTGTGAACCTCTCATTGCAGTAGTTCCCCTCACAGCAGCAGAAGAACACCTGGGGGTTCTCTTCCATGGACACACACTCCTGCCTGACGAGACACACACACACACACACACACACGTTATTTACAAGATCTATTAGTCCCAAACGTTCCTCTCCTACTGCTGTAGTACTGCTAGAATGATTTGAGTAAGGCCATTGTGACATCACGGTGCTACATAGTTCATCTGTGATTGATTTGTATCGCCATAGTATCGCCGCAAAGCATTTCTTTGTTATTACACAAGTGGAATAAGGACCAGTACTTCCTATCCTGTGTCCTATCAAAACACACACTTAAGTAAAAAGGTCCTAAGTGTCTGGTACCAGGCATAGCAGTTGGTAAGTAGCGCCTGGTCCCAGGCATAGCAGTTGGTAAGTAGCGCCTGGTCCCAGGCATAGCAGTTGGTAAGTAGCGCCTGGTCCCAGGCATAGCAGTTGGTAAGTAGCGCCTGGTCCCAGGCATAGCAGTTGGTAAGTAGCGCCTGGTCCCAGGCATAGCAGTTGGTAAGTAGCGCCTGGTCCCAGGCATAGCAGTTGGTAAGTAGTGCCTGGTCCCAGGCATAGCAGTTGGTAAGTAGTGCCTGGTCCCAGGCATAGCAGTTGGTAAGTAGTGCCTGGTCCCAGGCATAGCAGTTGGTAAGTAGTGCCTGGTCCCAGGCATAGCAGTTGGTAAGTAGTGCCTGGTCCCAGGCATAGCAGTTGGTAAGTAGTGCCTGGTCCCAGGCATAGCAGTTGGTAAGTAGTGCCTGGTCCCAGGCATAGCAGTTGGTAAGTAGTGCCTGGTCCCAGGCATAGCAGTTGGTAAGTAGTGCCTGGTCCCAGGCATAGCAGTTGGTAAGTAGTGCCTGGTCCCAGGCATAGCAGTTGGTAAGTAGTGCCTGGTCCCAGGCATAGCAGTTGGTAAGTAGTGCCTGGTCCCAGGCATAGCAGTTGGTAAGTAGTGCCTGGTCCCAGGCATAGCAGTTGGTAAGTAGTGCCTGGTCCCAGGCATAGCAGTTGGTAAGTAGTGCCTGGTCCCAGGCATAGCAGTTGGTAAGTAGTGCCTGGTCCCAGGCATAGCAGTTGGTAAGTAGTGCCTGGTCCCAGGCATAGCAGTTGGTAAGTAGTGCCTGGTCCCAGGCATAGCAGTTGGTAAGTAGTGCCTGGTCCCAGGCATAGCAGTTGGTAAGTAGTGCCTGGTCCCAGGCATAGCAGTTGGTAAGTAGTGCCTGGTCCCAGGCATAGCAGTTGGTAAGTAGTGCCTGGTCCCAGGCATAGCAGTTGGTAAGTAGTGCCTGGTCCCAGGCATAGCAGTTGGTAAGTAGTGCCTGGTCCCAGGCATAGCAGTTGGTAAGTAGTGCCTGGTCCCAGGCATAGCAGTTGGTAAGTAGTGCCTGGTCCCAGGCATAGCAGTTGGTAAGTAGTGCCTGGTCCCAGGCATAGCAGTTGGTAAGTAGTGTCTGGTACCAGGCATAGCAGTTGGTAAGTAGCGCCTGGTCCCAGGCATAGCAGTTGGTAAGTAGCGCCTGGTCCCAGGCATAGCAGTTGGTAAGTAGAGCCTGGTCCCAGGCATAGCAGTTGGTAAGTAGCGCCTGGTCCCAGGCATAGCAGTTGGTAAGTAGCGACTGGTACCAGGCATAGCAGTTGGTAAGTAGCGCCTGGTACCAGGCATAGCAGTTGGTAAGTAGCGCCTGGTCCCAGGCATAGCAGTTGGTAAGTAGCGCCTGGTCCCAGGCATAGCAGTTGGTAAGTAGCGCCTGGTCCCAGGCATAGCAGTTGGTAAGTAGTGCCTGGTCCCAGGCATAGCAGTTGGTAAGTAGTGTCTGGTACCAGGCATAGCAGTTGGTAAGTAGCGCCTGGTCCCAGGCATAGCAGTTGGTAAGTAGCGCCTGGTCCCAGGCATAGCAGTTGGTAAGTAGCGCCTGGTCCCAGGCATAGCAGTTGGTAAGTAGCGCCTGGTCCCAGGCATAGCAGTTGGTAAGTAGCGCCTGGTCCCAGGCATAGCAGTTGGTAAGTAGTGTCTGGTACCAGGCATAGCAGTTGGTAAGTAGAGCATGGTCCCAGGCATAGCAGTTGGTAAGTAGTGTCTGGTCCCAGGCATAGCAGTTGGTAAGTAGTGTCTGGTACCAGGCATAGCAGTTGGTAAGTAGCGCCTGGTCCCAGGCATAGCAGTTGGTAAGTAGCGCCTGGTCCCAGGCATAGCAGTTGGTAAGTAGCGCCTGGTCCCAGGCATAGCAGTTGGTAAGTAGCGCCTGGTCCCAGGCATAGCAGTTGGTAAGTAGTGCCTGGTCCCAGGCATAGCAGTTGGTAAGTAGTGTCTGGTACCAGGCATAGCAGTTGGTAAGTAGAGCATGGTCCCAGGCATAGCAGTTGGTAAGTAGTGCCTGGTCCCAGGCATAGCAGTTGGTAAGTAGTGTCTGGTACCAGGCATAGCAGTTGGTAAGTAGTGTCTGGTACCAGGCATAGCAGTTGGTAAGTAGTGCCTGGTACCTGGCATAGCAGTTGGTAAGTAGTGTCTGGTACCTGGCATAGCAGTTGGTAAGTAGTGCCTGGTCCCAGGCATAGCAGTTGGTAAGTAGTGCCTGGTACCAGGCATAGCAGTTGGTAAGTAGTGTCTGGTACCTGGCATAGCAGTTGGTAAGTAGTGCCTGGTACCTGGCATAGCAGTTGGTAAGTAGCGCCTGGTACCTGGCATAGCAGTTGGTAAGTAGCGCCTGGTCCCAGGCATAGCAGTTGGTAAGTAGCGCCTGGTCCCAGGCATAGCAGTTGGTAAGTAGTGCCTGGTACCAGGCATAGTAGTTGGTAAGTAGTGCCTGGTACCTGGCATAGCAGTTGGTAAGTAGTGCCTGGTACCTGGCATAGCAGTTGGTAAGTAGTGCCTGGTACCTGTCATAGCAGTTGGTAAGTAGTGCCTGGTACCTGTCATAGCAGTTGGTAAGTAGTGCCTGGTACCAGGCATAGCAGTTGGTAAGTAGTGCCTGGTACCAGACATAGCAGTTGGTAAGTAGTGCCTGGTACCAGACATAGCAGTTGGTAAGTAGTGTCTGGTACCAGACATAGCAGTTGGTAAGTAGTGTCTGGTACCTGTCATAGCAGTTGGTAAGTAGTGTCTGGTACCTGTCATAGCAGTTGAAGTCATCCAGCCAGCAGCCTTTCTTCACCAGTTTGATGGTTCCCGAGACGTTGAGCCAGGAGGAGTAGCAGTGTAGTCGTTTATCCTTCTCCCCCTCACACCTCTCCACACCACTCTGGTTGGTACGCTCTGTACGCCAGTTATCATTGTAGTACACACAATCTCTGGTCTCCACATCACCATGGCCCCAGCCTAGTGGAGAGACAGGAGGAGGAGGCAGGAGGAGAGAGGAGAGAGAGGACAGAGGAGGAGGCAGGACAGAGCAGAGAGAGGACAGAGGAGAAGGCAGGAGAGAGAGGACAGAGGAGGAGGCAGGACAGAGCAGAGAGAGTACAGAGGAGGAGGCAGGAGAGAGGAAAGAGAGGACAGAGGAGGAGGCAGGAGAGAGAGGACAGAGGAGGAGGCAGGAGAGCGAGGACAGAGGAGGAGGCAGGAGAGAGAGGACAGAGGAGGAGGCAGGAGAGAGGAAAGAGAGGACAGAGGAGGATGCAGGAGAGAGAGGACAGAGGAGGAGGCAGGAGAGAGAGGACAGAGGAGGATGCAGGAGAGAGAGGACAGAGGAGGATGCAGGAGGAGGCAGGAGAGAGAGGGCAGAGGAGGAAGCATGGTTACCGAGGCAATTCCATTCATCCCGGGGGCTGCTCCAAGTCGCCGAAGAAGAATTAGTCAGACTCAGGAGGCGTGCATACCATCCACCACTTCTGAGTATATTATTTGCTAACTTTCAGTCTCTGGACAATATAGTAGATGAGCTCAAGGCGAGGATCTCCTTCCAGAGAGACAACAGGAACTGTAACAATCAGTTTTACAGACTCACAGCCCTCTCTGGAGATACAGTCCCTGTCCATTTAGCCAGTGGGGTTCTCCGTTCATCACGTGGACTGGAAGAAAGAACTCTCCGGGAAAAAGAAAGGTGGAGGGGGATGTTTAAGCAAAAGGCGAGAGGGGGGTGTGGTATTTGGACAATATACCATGGCTAAGTGCTGTTCTTAAGCACGACGCAACACGGAGTGCCTGGATACAGGCCTTAGCCGTGGTATATTGGCCATATATCACAAACCCCCGAGGTGCCTCATTGCTATTATAAACTGTTTACCAATGTAATTAGAGCAGTAAAAATAAATGTTTTGTCATACGCGTGGTATACGGTCTGATATAACACGGGCCACGGCTGTCAGCCAATCAGCATTCAGGGCTCGAACCACCCGATTTATAATTCCTGATTAACTACTCATGTTGTGACTGTGGTAACATACAGGAACTCAAGTCCTTTTGTTCACCAGATCTGGAATACCTCACCATCAAATGCTGATCGTATTAACTCCGAGATAATTATCTTCGGTCATCGTCACGGCCGTGTAGACCAACATCCCCCCCACAAGCAGACACCGCGTCGGCTTTCAATTAACTACATTGTACTATGTGCAAACTGGAAACTGCATATCCTGAGGCCGCATTTACTGTAGCTGGGGACTTTAATAAAGGAAATCTGAAGAAAACTTTGGTGGTGGTATCAACTCTGTGCTACTCGCTCATCGAGCAATCTTGCCACTCCCATTTCGGCACAGCCAAAAGGCCCTCCCCCGCCCTGCCTTTGGAAAATTAGATTACGCCTCCATTTTGGTCCTCCCCTCCTATAGTCAGAAATTTAAAAACGGGATTTACCCGTGGTAAGGACTGTTCAACGTTGGTCTGACCAATCAAAATCTATGCTTCAAGATAGTTTTGATCACGCAGACTGGGAAATGTTCCAGTCTGCCTCTGAGCATAATATTGACGTACACACTGACTCGGTGACTGGATTCATCAGGAAATGCATAGAGGATGTTGTGACAACGGGTCAAAACCAAACACTGTGGATAGATGACAGTATTCGCCAAAACTGAAACCGCAAACCACCGCATTTAACCACGGTAAGGTGACTGGGAACAAGGACCTGTACAACCAGATACCGGCGCCCGGTTTCCCCGATAGTGATGGAATTTAGGCTTAAAAGATACATCTTTCCTACAACGGCCTAAGACGTAACATGCGTTTTACAAAACACCACGCAGATGGAACGTTAGCTAAGTACATCGTTGAGGCATGTTTCGATACCGCTTTAATACCATGACAACGGATAATCCTGAACGAATCGTGAATAATGATTAGTGATAAAGTTAGACGCACCAATATCATACCTCAAAGACATGCTAACCTCTCACCATTACAATAACAGGGGAGGTTAGCATACCCCAAAGACATGCTAACCTCTCACCATTACAATAACAGGGGAGGTTAGCATACCTCAAAGACATGCTAACCTCTCACCATTACATTAACAGGGGAGGTTAGCATACCCCAAAGACATGCTAACCTCTCACCATTACATTAACAGGGGAGGTTAGCATACCCCAAAGACATGCTAACCTCTCACCATTACATTAACAGGGGAGGTTAGCATACCCCAAAGACATGCTAACCTCTCACCATTACATTAACAGGGGAGGTTAGCATACCTCAAAGACATGCTAACCTCTCACCATTACAATAACAGGGGAGGTTAGCATACCCCAAAAACATGCTAACCTCTCACCATTACAATAACAGGGGAGGTTAGCATACCTCAAAGACATGCTAACCTCTCACCATTACAATAACAGGGGAGGTTAGCATACCTCAAAGACATGCTAACCTCTCACCATTACATTAACAGGGGAGGTTAGCATACCCCAAAGACATGCTAACCTCTCACCATTACATTAACAGGGGAGGTTAGCATACCCCAAAGACATGCTAACCTCTCACCATTACATTAACAGGGGAGGTTAGCATACCTCAAAGACATGCTAACCTCTCACCATTACAATAACAGGGGAGGTTAGCATACCCCAAAAACATGCTAACCTCTCACCATTACAATAACAGGGGAGGTTAGCATACCTCAAAGACATGCTAACCTCTCACCATTACAATAACAGGGGAGGTTAGCATACCTCAAAGACATGCTAACCTCTCACCATTACAATAACAGGGGAGGTTAGCATACCTCAAAGACATGCTAACCTCTCACCATTACAATAAACAGGGGAGGTTAGCATACCCCAAAGACATGCTAACCTCTCACCATTACAATAAACAGGGGAGGTTAGCATACCCCAAAGACATGCTAACCTCTCACCATTACAATAAACAGGGGAGGTTAGCATACCCCAAAGACATGCTAACCTCTCACCATTACATTAACAGGGGAGGTTAGCATACCTCAAAGACATGCTAACCTCTCACCATTACATTAACAGGGGAGGTTAGCATACCCCAAAGACATGCTAACCTCTCACCATTACAATAAACAGGAGGTTAGCATTTTTGGAGGGAGTGTGATATTTGTGAGTATGTAACTTTCTCACTCATCATTCACTCATCATTCAGGATTTTAGAGAAATCATGGTAGCAGCCACATTCGTGTAGAAGTGTTTATAAACATTATATTCTTATTTACAATAAAAAGTGACTCCTAAATGACACCATACATTATTTACCATTGATTTCTATTGGGCACAAAATAATCTGAAACATAACTAAAAACAAAACAACAAATGCATCCAATAAATGTGTTAGAGTCACAAGCTTGATGTAATCAATACGTGCTATGAATATGGGACCAAATACTAAACCTTTTACTACACAAGTGAATTGGTCCCAATACTTTTGGTCCCCTAAAATGGGGGTACTATGTACAAACAAACAGTCCAGACAATCACGGATTAATAAAAGGAAAGCCAGCCACGTTGCGGACTCAACCGCTCACAGAATGGCACTTGAACCAGACAGACATTTGGAATTCAATATCGTTACATTATTTTATGTATGCATTAGAGGTCGATAGATTATGACAATTACAACAATACCGAATGAACAATGAACACTTTTATTTTAACTTAATATAATACATCAATAAAATCTATTTAGTCTCAAATAAATAATGAAACATGTTCAATTTGGTTTAAATAATGCAAAAACAAAGTGTTGGAGAAGAAAGTAAAAGTGCAGTATGTGTCATGTAAAAAAGCTAACGTTTAAGTTCCTTGCTCAGAACATGTGAAAGCTGGTGGTTCAATATTCCCAGTTAAGAAGTTTTAGGTTGTAGTTATTATAGGAATTATGACGCGTCGACTATTTCTCTCTACACCATTTGTATTTCATATACCTTTGACTATTGGATGTTCTAATAGGCACTTTAGTATTGCCAGCCTAATCTCGGGAGTTGATAGGCTTGAAGTCATAAACAGCGCAATGCTTGAAGCACAGCGAAGAGCTGCTGGCAAAACGCAGGAAAGTGCTGTTTGAATGAATGTTTACGAGCCTGCTGCTGCCTACCACCGCTCAGTCAGACTGCTCTATCAAATAGTAGACTTAGTTATATAATAAACACAAATACAAGCTTTATGTTATTAATATGGTCGAATTCGGAAACTATCATTTCGAAAACAGAATGTTTATTCTTTCAGTGAAATACAGAACCGTTCTGTATTTTATCTAACGGGTGACAACACTAAGTCTAAATATTGCTGTTACATTGCACAACCTTCAATGTTATGTCATAATTATGTCAAATTGTGTCAAATTAATTACGGTCTTCACAGTTTGCAACGAGCCAGGACGCCAAAACTGTTACATATACCCTGACTCTGCTTGCACTGTACGCAAGAGAAGTGACACAATTTCCCAAGTTAATATTGCCTGCTAACATGAATTGCTTTTAACTAAATATGCAGGTTTAAAAATATATACTTTGTGTATTAATTTTAAGAAAGGCATTGATGTTTATGGTTAGGTACATTTGACACAGACTAGAGTCAGTATGAGAGAGGAGAGGAGCTAACATGATATAGTCCAGACTCCCAGTGGATCCTCAGGACAGACTAGAGTCAGTATGAGAGAGGAGATAACATGAAACAGTCCAGACTCCCAGTGGATCCTCAGGACAGACTAGAGTCAGTATGAGAGAGGAGATAACATGAAACAGTCCAGACTCCCAGTGGATCCTCAGGACAGACTAGAGTCCGTATGAGAGAGGAGATAACATGATACAGTCCAGACTCCCAGTGGTTCCTCAGGACAGACTAGAGTCAGTATGAGAGAGGAGATAACATGATACAGTCCAGACTCCCAGTGGTTCCTCAGGACAGGGTAGAGTCAGTATGAGAGGGGAGATAACATGATACAGTCCAGACTCCCAGTGATCAGGACCGGGTAGAGCTAACAATGAGTAAGTGGAACCGGCACGGTGCTCTCGCGCTGTAAGGAGACAGACTTGATCTGATCTCGATCAGTAGACGACGTGAGACATTTGACAGAAGTACCGAAAGTAACAAAAATTATAGTACCGAACGAGGGCCACCACCGCTCACACGGACTGTGAGCTCTCGTTCTCCACGGCCGACGTGACTAAGACATTTAAGGCTGCGACCCAGACATTTGCAGAACAGCTGGCTGGGGTGTTTACGGATATATTCAATATCTCCCTACCCCAGTCTGTTGTCTCCACTTGCTTCAAGATGGCCACCATTGCTCCTGTATCCAAGAAAGCAAAAGGTAACTGAACTAAATGACCGTCGCCCAGTAGCACTAACTTCTGTCATCAGGAAGAGGCTAGTTAAGGATCATATCACCTCCACCTTACCTGACACCCTAGACCCACTACAATTTACATAGCGCCCCAATCACCATCGAACTGCACATGGCCCTATCCCATCTGGACAAGAGGAATACCTATGTGAGAATGCTGTTCATCAACTACAGCTCAGCCTTCAACACCATAGCGCCCTCCAAGCTCATCACTAAACTCGGGACCAGGGTCTGAAACCAGCCCTGTGCAACTTGGGTCCTGGACTTCCTGACGGGCCAACCCCAGGTGGTGAAGGTGGACAACAACACCTCCGCCACACTGATCCTCAACACTGGTGTCCCACAAGGGTGCGTGCTCAGCCCCCCTCCTGTACTCCCTGTTCACACACGACTGCATGGCCTGGCACGTCTACAACTCAAATCATCAGGTTTACTGACGACAGTGGTAGGACTAGCCTCGTCACGAACCAGGCTTCCCTAAAAACGGGAAACCTGGGGAAGTTCCATGGCAGAATACAGCTAAAGAGGCGGAACCTGGTGTAAAATCAGTGACGCCTCGCAACACATCAAACGAATCAAATGCCTTGCTTGGGCAGAGCTCCAAAAAAGGTGCTCGCTAGATTAGTGCCGTAGGAGCGACAGTGCACGATGACTAAACATTTCAACAAAAAACAACCACTGACGACAATACATTTTCAGAACATTTACTGCACGCTGGTTTTTCCAGCATTTCTCTATTATTTCGAGATGAGCTAAAGCTGGCTAATATTTTTTTATTTCGACATTTCTGAAGTGATATTTGGCTGTAAAGGCTAGCATGAGGGACAAGGATTAGGATTAGCCACATTGACGTTGGTTTTGAGGAAAGTCAGCTAACCTTTTAAGCTACTAGCTAGTTTAACCTCTAATTCCTCCCAAACCCGGATCCGGGAGCACCCCCATCAGTAAAAAAGCTGACTAGCATAGCCTAGCATAGCGTCACAAGTAAATACTAGCATCTAAATATCATTAAATCACAAGTCCAAGACACCAGATGAAAGATACACATCTTGTGAATCCAGCCATCATTTCTGATTTTTAAAATGTTTTACAGGGAAGACACAATATGTAAATCTATTAGCTAACCACGTTAGCAAAAGACACCACTTTTTTACTCCACCATTTTTTTACTCCATCAGTAGCTATCACAAATTCGACCAAATAAAGATATAAATAGCCACTAACCAAGAAACAACTTCATCAGATGACAGTCTGATAACATATTTATTGTATAGCATATGTTTTGTTAGAAAAATGTGCATATTTCAGCTATAAATCATAGTTTACCATTGCAGCCACCATCACAACTCTCCCCAAAGCGACTAGAATAACTACAGAGAGCAACGTGTATTAACTAATTACTCATCATAAAACATTTCTTAAAAATACACAGCGTACAGCAAATGAAAGACACAGATCTTGTGAATCCAGCCAATATTTCAGATTTTTTAGGTGTTTTACAGCGAAAACACAATATAGCATTATATTAGCTTACCACAATAGCCAGAAACACAACACCATTTACCAGCAGCAAAGGTTAGCGATCGTAACAAACAGGCAAAAGATATATAATTTTTGACTAACCTTGATATTCTTCATCAGATGACAGTCCTGTAACATCATATTACACAATGCATATAGGGTTTGTTCGAAAATGTGCATATTTAGCGGCACAAATCGTGGTTATACAATGTGATTAGTGGCCAAAACTTCAAGCAATCTGTCCGGCGCCATCTTGGAGAGGCACCTATTCTAATCGATAAGTAATCATAAACTTGACTAAAAAAATATATGTTGGACAGCAAATGAAAGATACATTAGTTCTTAATGCAACCGCTGTGTTAGATTTCTAAAATTAACGTTACTGCGCAATACAGCGTGCGCTAAAGCGAGACCGCACCGAAATTCATGGCGGAATTATTATTTGACATTTGTCAACATAAATACGAATTAACAGCATAAAGACTGCTTACTATTTGCTGAGCTTCCATCAGAATCTTGGGCAAGGTGTCCTTTCTCCAGAACAATCGTCTTTTGGTTGAAAGATGTCCTCTTCTCCTGTCGAAATAGCCGCTAACGTTAGCTATGTGCCGGAAAGGTGTCCAACTCCTGATAGCGCGTCACAAAGAAATCCCAGAAAATCGCAATAAACTGATATAAACTGCTATAAGTCGGTTTAAATTAACTACCTTATGATGTCTTTAACAACTATAACGAATAAAAACATGACCGGAGATATAGAACTGCTAAAACGAAAGCTTTGCAGGACGCCATTGTGATGTCCCTCTTGCGCCAGGCGCCCCGTTGAAAAGAATGGTACTTCCGTTCCACGGTCTTATATAGGGCCCCAGATGGTGCAATCCACTCCATTCAAATTCTCGCCTCTTACTGACATCTAGAGGAAGGCGTATGCAGTGCATGTAGCCCCATAGCTTACATGGGGACTTATAAACTGACCCTAGAACAGGGACCTCGATTTCAGAAATCTCACTTCCTGACAGGAAATGTGCTGCAGAATGAGTTCTGTTTCACTCAGAGAAATAATTCAAACGGTTTTAGAAATTAGAGAGTGTTTTCTATCCAATAGTAATAATAATATGCATATTGTACGAGCAAGAATTGAGTACGAGGCAGTTTAATTTGGGAACGAAATTATTACAAAGTGCAAATAGCACCCCCTATTGCCAAGAGGTTAACGAGTCCGACGAGAAAGATATACTGTTCTCCCGGGAACAGGTGATTGCGTGAAGAAAAGACGGAGGAAAAGAGGACGCAGATCAGGCTGCCTTTTGAGAATCCGTAGGCGAGCGAGTAAACTCCCACTGCCATCAATTCTACTTGCTAACATGCAATCATTTGAAAATAAAATTGATGACTTACGATTACCCTACCAACAGGACATTAAGAAAAGTAATATGTAATGTTTCACTGAGTCGTGGCTGAACGACGACACGGATAATATAGAGCTGGAGGGATTTTCAATGCACCGGCAGAACAGAGAAGCTACGTCTGGTAAGACGAGGGGTGGGGGTGTTTTGTCAATAAAAGCTGGTGCGCGATGTCTAATATTAAAGAAGTTTCAAGGTATTGCACGCCTGAGGTAGAGTACCTTATGATAAGCTGTAGACCACACTATCTACCAAAAGAGTTCTCATCTGTATTATTCGTAGCCGTCTATTTACCACCACAAAGCAAAGCTGCCACTAAGACCACTCTCAACCAACTTTATAAGGCCATAAGTAAAGAAAAAAAATGCTCACCCAAAAGCGGCGCTCCTAGTGGCCGAGGACTTTAATGCAGGCAAACTTACATCAGTTTGACCAAATTTTTACCAGCATGTAACATGTGCAACAAGGGGGGGGAAAACTCTTAGATCACCTTTACTCCACACAGAGAGACACATACAAAGCTCTCCCCCGCCCTAAATATGGCAAATCTGACCATAATTCTATCCTCCTGATTCCTGCTTACAAGCAAAAACTAAAGCAGGAAGTACCAGTGACTCGCTCAAAACGGAAGTGGTCAGATGACGTGGATGCTACACTACAGGACTGTATTGCTAGCACAGACTGGAATATGTTCCGGGATTCATCCAATGGCATTGAGGAATACACCACCTCAGTCATCGGCTTCAATAAGTGCATCGATGACGTCGTTCCCACAGTGACTGTACGTACATATCCCAACCAGAGGCCATGGATTGCAGGCAACATCCGCATCGAGCTAAAGGCTAGAGCTGCCGCTTTCAAGGAGCGGGACACTAATCCGGACGCCTATAAGAAATCCCGCTATGCCCTCAGACGAACCATCAAACAAGCAAAGCGTCAATACAGGATTAAGATTGAATCCTACTACACCGCTTCTGACGCTCATAGGATGAGGCAGGGCTTGAAAAATATTACAAAGGGAAACCCAGACGCGCGCTGCCCAGTGACGCGAGCCTACGAGACGAGCTAAATGCCTTTTATGCTCGCTTCGAGGCAAGCAACACTGAAGCATCCACGAGAGCACCCGCTGGTCTGGAAGACTGTGTGATAACGCTCTCGGTAGCCGATGTGAGCAAGACCTTTAAACAGCTCATCATTCACAAAGCCGCGGGGCCAGACGGATTACCAGGACGTGTACTCAAAGCATGCACGGACCAACTGGAAAGTGTCTTCACTGACATTTTCAACCTCTCCCTGACCGAGTCTGTAATACCCACATGTTTCAAGCAGACCAGCATAGTCCCTGTGTCCAAGGAAGTGAAGGTAACCTGCCTAAATGATTACCACACCGTAGCATTCAAATCAAATGTTATTTGTCACATAAACATGGTTAGCAGATAATGCGAGTATAGCGAAATGCTTGTGCTTCTAGTTCCGACAGTGCAGTAATATCTAACAAGTAATCTAACAATTCCCCAACAACAACCTAATACACACAATTCTAAAAGGGGTGAATGAGAATATGTACATGTAAGTATATGGATTAAAGATGGCCGAGCGGCATAGGCAGGGTGCAATAGATGGTATAAAATACAGTATATACATGTGATGAGTAATGTAAGATATGTCAACATTATTAAAATGGCATTATTTAAAGTGGCATTGTATAAAGTGACTAGTGATCCATTTATTAAAGTGGCCAGAGATTGGGTCTCAATGTAGGCAGCAGCCTCTCTGAGTTAGTGATTGCTGTTTAGCAGTCTGATGGCCTTGAGATAGAGACTGAAAAACAGCTTCTCAGTCCCAGCTTTGAGGCACCTGTACTGACCTCGCCTTCTGGATGATAGCGGGGTGAACAGGCAGTCGCTCGGGTGGTTGATGTCCTTGATGATCTTTTTGGCCTTCCTGTGACATCGGGTGCTATAGGTGTCATGGAGGGCAGGTAGTTTGCCCCGGTGATGCGTTGTGCAGACCTCACCACCCTCTGGAGAGCCTTGCGGTTGAGGAACTAGGCAAGGAACATATCACCTCCACCTTATCGCCCACCCTAGACCCACTCCAATTCGCATACTGCCCCAACAGATCCACAGATGACGCAATCTCAATCGCACTCCATACTGCCCTTTCTCACCTGGACAAAAGGAACCCCTACGTAAGAATGCTGTTCATTGACTACAGCTCAGCGTTCAACACCATAGTGCCCTCAAAGCTCATCATTAAGGTACGAACCCTGGGACTAAACACCTCCCTCAGCATTTGGATCCTGGACTTCCTGACGGGCCGCATCAACAGGGCTGTACTGGAGCGGGTTGAGAGCTCTAAGTTCCTTGGTGTCCACATCACTAAGGATCTATCAAGGTCTAAACCCACCAAGACAGTCGTGAAGAGGGCACGACAAAACCTTTTTACCCCTCAGGAGACTGAAATGATTTGGCATGGGTCCCAGATCCTAAAAAAGTTTGAAGCTGCACCATTGAGAGGATAGATTGTACAGCCCAGTACATCACTGGGGCCAAGCTTCCTGCCATCCAGGACCTATATAATAGGCGGTGTCAGAGGAAAGCCCATAAAATTGTCAGAGACCCGTCACCCACGTCATAGAGTGTGTTCTCTGCTGTCACACGGCAGGCGGTACCGGAGCGCCAAGTCTAGGACCAAAAGGCTCCTTAACAGCTTCTACCAGGAACTTTTTTTTCCTTTCTCACTCACTCACTCACTACAGAAGCCTGCCCTTTTCTATAACATGGACTCTGGATGCCTAGTCACAAATCGGTCTTAGTCTCTGGACCATTTTTTACACATTTATAACATAAATGGTATACATAAAGTATACATCCTAATTGACTGCTGAGAAGAGCCTTAGTCCCTTACTGTGTGGTCATAATGGGTCTTCTACAGACATTAATGGGAATATATTCTACATAAAGACTGTGCTTGAAGGGTAGCCAGCCTGATAAATGGTGTTCGCATGAAAAGAAACTACACTCAACAAAAACACACTAAATTACCAAGAGTATGTGGACACCTGCTCGTCGAACATCTCATTCCAAAATCATGGACATTAATATGGAGTTGGTCCCCCCCTTTGCTGGTATAACAGCCTCCACTCGTTTGGGAAGGCTTTCCACTAGATGTTGGAACATTTCTGCAGGAACTTGCTTCCATTCAGCCACAAGAGCGTTAGTGAGGTGGGACACAGATGTTGGGCGATTAGGCCTGGCTCGCAGTCGGTGTTCCAATTCATCCCAAAGGTGTTTGATGGGGTTGAGGTCAGGGCTCTGTGCAAGCCAGTCAAGGTCTTCCACACTGATCTTGACAAACCATTTCTGTATGGACCTCGCTTTGTGCACGGGGGCATTGTCATGCTGAAACAGGAAAGGGCCTTCCCCAAACTGTTACCACAAAGTTGGAAGCACAGAATCATTTTGAATGTCATTGTATGCTGTAGCATTAAGATTAGCATTAAGATATTTCTGTAATTCAGTGATATTTATTCCTAAAGTAATTTGTTACCCCCCCCTCACCCTTCCCCATGGGCTCTGTCCCTCTTCTGTGCGCGGCTCTGCTGCCCATCCCGTGCCTTGAACCTTGCACGCTTTCAGTGGATACAGCTGGAGAACTGCAAGGCAGTCCCATTGTGCGCCACTCAGGAGCCATGACTAATATGACCAATATATATTGTCCTGCTAATAACAGGGTTAATAATAGATCTGTGAGAATATCCAAGGGGCTTTTATATAATTAGAAATTAATCATCTGTTTGTTTAAAAATATATATATTTTGGAGATTATTTTGTTTTCAAATAACGTAAAATGAGCGAGAAAAAGGCCATTCTTGAACATGGGGTGAGACATTGTTACTATTTTGTAAATAAAGCCAGTTTGTTATTTAGAATTATTTATTTCTGTTTTTAAGAGGGAGAGAAACCAAAAACCTACAGGCATCTCATGGGTCTCCCAGTCAAGGACAACAAGGGTATTGAACCAGTAGTGTCTTAGACCGTTGCACCATTCAGACGCTGTACAACATGACCGGTCGGGAGTGGCCTACAGTAGTACAAGAGCAAAATAATCCTAACAAATAATAAAATAAAAACATTAGTGTAACAACAGTTTTAGTAAGTAATACTTTAGTTGTGCACAATTATCAGTTTTTATTTAGGTTTATGTCCCCCATTCATTGACAGTTAGAGACACAGTAGGACGCAAAAGCATAACGAGTGCTCTAACTCCCCCTTGTGGTGGTCTGGAGTAATGAAGTGGTGACGCAGGGTACCGTACTAAACCACAAATTAGTCTCGCAGCATAATCGCAAAGCTTTTAGTAGAGCAACCACTGTACTGACAAACTCTCTAAAAACGGCAGCTTATGGTAGAGGAATTAATATTAAATTATCTGGCAACAGCTCTGACATTCCTGCAGTCAGCATGCCAATTGCACATTCCCTCAAAACTTAAGACATCTGTGGCATTGTGTTGTGTGACAAAACTTAACATTTTAGAGTGTGGCCTTTTATTGTCCCAAGCACAAGGTGCACCTGTGTAATGATCAAGCTGTTTAATCAGCTTCTTGATATGCCACACTTGTCAGGTGGATGGATTCTCTTAGCAAAGGAGAAATGCTCACTAACAGAGATGTAAACAAATTTGTGCACAAAATTTTAAAGAAATTTGCTTTTTGATCGTATGGATAATTTCTGGTTATCAAGAGGCAAAGTATTGACATGTTTTTTTGAATTAAGAGACGAGCTTAAAGTTTTCTTTACTGACCATAATTTTCACTTGTCTGACCGCTTGCATGATGACGAGTTTCTCACACGACTGGCCTATCTGGGTGATGTTTTTTCTCATCTGAATCTAGGATTACAGCGAATCTCCACAACTATATTCAATGTGCGGGAAAAAAAATTAGGCTATGATTAAGGCTATGATGTCTGCATTAACAAGGACAACCCATCATTGTATGATTTTGTGTGTGCAAATGAACTCAAGCTTATGGACAATGTGGGGCAGCAGGTAGCCTAGTGGTTAGAGCGTTGGGCCAGTAACCGAAAGGTTGCTAGATTGAATCCCAGAGCTGACAAGGTAGAAATCTGTCGTTCTGCCCCTGAACAAGGCTGTTAACCCACTGTTCCTAGGCCGTCATTGTAAATAAAAATTTGTTGTTAACTGACTTGCCTAGTTAAATAAAGGTAAACAAATAAATAAAATAAATAAAAATGTGATATAGTGAAGCACCTGAGTGATTTAGGTGCGCATTTACGCAGGTACTTTCCCAAAACGATTTTTGTTATTTGTTATCCCTTTCATGCCCTGCCTCCAGTCCACTTACCGATATCTGAACAAGAGAGCCTCGTCGAAATTGCAACAAGCAGTTCTGTGAAAATTTTATTTAATCAGAAGCCACTGCCAGATTTCTGGATTTCTGGATTGGGCAGAGTATCCTGAGAGTATCTCAGGGTATCCTGCCTTGGCAAATCAGCTGTTAAGACACCATGCCCTTTGCAACCACATACCTGTGTGAGAGTGGATTCTCAGCCCTCACTAGCATGAAAACAAAATACAGGCACAGACTGTGTGGAAAATGATTTAAGACTGAGACTCTCCAATACAACCCACATTGCAGAGTTATGTGCATCCTTTCAAGCACACCCTTCTCATTAACCTGTGGTGAGTTATTCACAATTTCCAATGAACAAATAAGGTTTTATATGTAAGATGGTTAAATAAAGAGCAAAAATATTGATTATTATTATTATTTTTGCCCTGGTCCTATAAGAGCTCTTTGTCACTTCCCACGAGCCAGGTTGTCACAAAAACTCACTCATTCTTATGTTTAATAAATGTATCGTATAGTGTGTGTGTGGCAGGCTTACAATGAAGGCAAAAAACGACATTGTAGAGTGCGCTGACCCTGGTGCTAGACGGGGTACAGCTGGAGGTTGAATGTTTGAAGGGGTACGGAACTATAACAGTTTGGAAACCACTGGTGTAGATGATCCAACCATTGTTTCATAGTTGTGAATCTACACAGGTCACGAGGGGGAACAAAACACATGACGAAACTAGTATCCCGTTTCGACACACACCTAGGCCTACACACAACAGCAGCTTTCCATCAGGAGTAGGCTATAGCGGAAATAAAACATGTTTCCTCAATCTATGGAAAGCATGATGTTGGAAGACCACATCTAATGACAGCAATCGATTGAATCATTTCACTGCAAATAAAACAGCAAGAAACATGTCCATGTGAAGGGAAATATACCTTGACAACACGTGCCCCGACAATAACAAAATAAAAAGGGGGATGGAAACTTGCCTAGTTAAATAAAGGTTCAATTAAAAAATAATAATTAAAAACTAAGCTAACCAGCTATGCCAAATGATGTTTGTTGCAACTGTTGCCGTTTCATCAATGTGTACAATAGACGCGGCGTTTCTTACCTGCACACAAAGTTCCCAGAAGAAGTGAACAAGTCAGCCAGGAAAAAGCCATGATGTTCTCGTATTGATAGAAGACAGGGACGACTTTCTCCTTCTTTTCCCGTCGCGAACATTTAAACCGGAGATCGTCCCGACATCAGTCCGATGCCACAATACTTAATAACCACTGGCTTCTCCGATCCATCTAACCACAGCGTGTCGGTGGGTAGCCTCGGTAATGCCGTGGCGGCATCACATTAGCGGGACGGTTAGAGAAAGACAAGACTGTTTAGTAACCCGTGTGCATTAGTAAATTCACAATTTCCGGAGTTTGGTCCTGATTCCGTTTGAAATGTAGTCTAGCTAAGAGATAATCCAGGTTTGCGCTCTACTAGACTATCCGAGTCTACCGCTGCGCCGAGAGATCGGAGTTTACATGTATGTTAGTGATCTGTGTACAAAATGGCTCCTGATGGGGGTCGTCACTAGTTACCACAGCCACAAAGTCATAATGATGGTTAAACCCCGCCCATTTCTACAATTTATCTTCTTAACATCTGATTTGAAACCTAACCTTAACCACACGACTAACCTTATGCCTAACCCTAACCTTAAATTAAGACGACATAGCCTTTTTGACTTTGTGGCTGTGGTAACTAGTGCCAAGCGGGAATGGTTGCGAGCTGGGAAACCCGGATGTGTAAACACAAAGAGGAGAGATTCAGGGAGATGGGCAGCTCGAGGAGCGGGTTGTCCTTACCGGGACACTTTGATGGATCATCATTAGAAATATTAAATAATATAAAATAATATAACAACGGCTAACAGGCATCCACTTTTTTTTAAATGTATTTTTATCCAGAATTAATTTGAAATATTCAGTCATTTGTTTTCTCTCACAAACATTAGAAAGATATATAATATAATACACGTATATTCCCCTTTTTAGGGGAATTGCTTTGCCACAAAGGAAAGTGTACATGGCAATTCCTGAATATTTGCATTAAAGTGTTATTGCCATCGACGTAGATTATTAGGCTACATCACTATTATTCTGAACCCACTATAGCTCAGCTGGGCTGTTGGGTTCTTGAAACCGAGCAGCACGTGCCTCCTCAATTTGATATATCTCAAGAATAAAACATATTTTTTTGCCTAGTTTCCTATAGTGGCAATTTTTTTTTAAACATTTTGATGTTGCTTAATTTTCATTTACACAGAGTTAAATCACAAATATTTGACTTTGGCCCTCGGCGGCGCCTAAACGTGATTAGATCCACGATGCCTCTAATTAAAGGTGCTAATAACATGTCTGAAACCAGGGTCATACTGGCTTCTTCTAAAACAATAGACGAGTGTAACCTGAGACAAAGCATTTCCTCATTACTCTATGTTGACCCTGTCTCACACACGCACGCACGCACACACACACACACACCGTATTGACCCTGGCGTGTAACTCAATATAGCTCGGTCAGTGAAACTGTGTTAAAGACAGATGTTCTCTCAGATATCGTCATGGCAACCGAAGAGAATTTTTTTTTTTTATAAACGTATGCAAGCCCGTCTGGTCGAGCTGGTCAAAGGTTGGAACAAATATAATCACATTTTTTTTTCATAACAAGAGATAAGAGAGTGGAGAGAGACCACAACAAACATGGCTAAAGATGTGGAGAAAATCACAGTATAGAGACCGTCTGGTCAGAATCAATCAGAACTGATTTTCATTAAACAAAACAAGATGCCAACATGCTGAACAAACCACATGTTGTGTGTGTTTGGTGGAATATAAAACTTTGACACAGAAAATGGAATGCATGACTGTTTACTACAAAAATAACTAGTACATGAGAACACATTGGTTCCACACAAGTGAATGGGGTAACACTTTAATTTTCATAGGCCATCTACAGACTATCAGTAACATTTCAACTAACCCTAACACTAGCTCTAACCTTAACCCTACGTAGATAAGTTGGGGTTAGTTGAAATGTTACTGGTCGGTGTTTTAAGTTTATTCCATGGATCCTTTAGCTATTTCATATAGAATTTTAAGACTCATTGAAGTATCAAAAGAAAACATGTAAAAAATATATATTTGATGAAAAATTTAATTTGGCCTTTAATGCTATTGGCCTATAGAAACACATTGAATAACAGATAGTCCTTACTGCTATTAGCCAATAGAAACACATTGAATAACAGATAGTCCTTACTGCTATTAGCCAATAGAAACATATTGAACAACAGATAGTCCTTACTGCTATTAGCCAATTGAAACACATTGAATAACAGATAGTCCTTACTGCTATTAGCCAATAGAAACACATTGAACAACAGATAGTCCTTACTGCTATTAGCCAATAGAAACACATTGAATAACAGATAGTCCTTACTGCTATTAGCCAATAGAAACACATTGAATAACAGATATTCCTTACTGCTATTAGCCAATAGAAACACATTGAATAACAGATAGTCCTTACTGCTATTAGCCAATAGAAACACATTGAATAACAGATAGGCCTTACTGCTCTTAGCCAATAGAAACACATTGAATAACAGATTCCCTACATGGAACAACAGATAGTTTCCCAAAACATTCCTAAGGAAGTTTGTTCTGAAGTGTCTGTCCGATATCTGAGTAATATCAGAAAGATCAGGGAGCATTATAAATATTTTACATGTATTTAAAGGCTTGTTTTTGGCACTGTCTCCATATATACAGTGCATTCGGAAAGTATTCAGACCCCTTGACTTTTTCCACATTTTGTTATTCTAAAATTGCTTAAATAGTATTTTTTTCTCATCAATCTACACACAATACCTGATAATGACAAAGCAAAAACAGGTTTGTAGAAATGTTTCAAAATATATATTTTTTTTAAAACGGAAATATGACATTTACATAAGTATTCAGACCCTTTACTCAGTACTTTGCTGAAGCACCTTTGGCAGCAATTACAGCCTCAAGTCTTCTTGGGTTTGACGCTACAAGCTTGGCACACTTGTATTTGGGGAGTTTTTATTTTTAATATGTTTGCAAAAATTCTAAAAACCTGTTTTCACTTTGTCATTATGGGGTATTGTGTGTAGATTGATGAGAATTTTTATTTATTTAATTGACTTTAGAATAAGGCTGTAACGTAACAAAATATGGAAGAAGTCAAGGGGTCTGAATACTTCCGAAGGCACTGTACTTCCATCCATTTTTTTAAAAACTGGTACAGGGGGACCTTCAGATGAGTCTTGTGAGGAAAACAACCGACATGTGCATGTTTGTGAGAGTCTCATCTTTCCATAGAGGCGTCATAATAGTTTGTTAAGCCGAACCGTTCGGACGCTACAGACGATTTTGTGAGTCTACTCCATCTTTATAGAGATCTTCCCTGGTACGATTCTCAGATGGTGAACTTTAGAGACATGACCTATGGCTGGAAAGACTTGCTCAGTAAAGGTGTGTGTGAATGTGTGCAGGTGTGTGTTATTATCAGGGTCAGAGAATGACAGCTGTCCTCTGTCCCTGTCCAGCAGCACTCTGATCCTCTGGGGTTTTGGTCTCATTGTGATGGGAATACCTGGCCCTGATGGGGAACTTGCTCCATATTTACCTCCACTATAACACACAATCCACCTTTCAGGCTTCATGTTTCCCTTCCTCTGGGCAGACTCTTGTATGACACCCACGGACCAGACTGTACTGTCCCCAACCTCAACGTCCCAGCTGTGTGTCCCTGAGTTAAAGCCCTCAGAGCCCAGGACCAATGCATTGTAATCAAACCTCTCTGGGTTGTCAGGAAGCTGTTGACTCGCACAGAATCTTAGACTGGTCAGATCCTCAGACAGGATGAAATATCGGTAAGCAGTGTTTGGGTCCAGAATCACAGGACCTGAACAGATAGAACTAGAGATTAGAACTGGTCGTGATATCAGGACTAGAACTTGTCGTGATATCAGGACTAGAACTGGTCGTGACATCAGGACTAGAACTGGTCGTGACATCAGGACTAGAACTGGTCGTGACATCAGGACTAGAACTGGTCGTGACATCAGGACTAGAACTTGTCGTGATATCAGGAGAAGAACTTGTCGTGATATCAGGACTAGAACTTGTCGTGATATCAGGACTAGAACTGGTCGTGATATCAGGTCTAGAACTTGTCGTGATATCAGGACTAGAACTTGTCGTGATATCAGGACTAGAACTTGTCGTGATATCAGGACTAGAACTGGTCGTGATATCAGGACTAGAACTGGTCGTGATATCAGGACTAGAACTGGTCGTGATATCAGGACTAGAACTGGTCGTGATATCAGGACTAGAACTTGTCGTGATATCAGGACTAGAACTGGTCGTGATATCAGGACTAGAACTGGTCGTGATATCAGGACTAGAACTGGTCGTGATATCAGGACTAGAACTGGTCGTGATATCAGGACTAGAACTGGTCGTGATATCAGGACTAGAACTGGTCGTGATATCAGGACTAGAACTGGTCGTGACATCAGGACTAGAACTGGTCGTGACATCAGGACTAGAACTGGTCGTGATATCAGGACTAGAACTGGTCGTGATATCAGGACTAGAACTGGTCGTGACATCAGGACTAGAACTTGTCGTGATATCAGGACTAGAACTTGTCGTGACATCAGGACTAGAACTTGTCGTGACATCAGGACTAGAACTGGTCGTGATATCAGGACTAGAACTTGTCGTGATATCAGGACTAGAACTTGTCGTGATATCAGGACTAGAACTTGTCGTGATATAGGAACTAGAACTTGTCGTGATATCAGGACTAGAACTTGTCGTGATATCAGGACTAGAACTTGTCGTGATATCAGGACTAGAACTGGTCGGATATCAGGACTAGAACTTGTCGTGATATCAGGACTAGAACTTGTCGTGATATCAGGACTAGAACTGGTCGTGATATCAGGACTAGAAGTTGTCGTGATATCAGGACTAGAAGTTGTCGTGATATCAGGACTAGAACTGGTCGTGATATCAGGACTAGAACTGGTCGTGATATCAGGACTAGAACTGGTCGTGATATCAGGACTAGAACATGTCGTGATATCAGGACTAGAACTTGTCGTGATATCAGGACTAGAACATGTCGTGATATCAGGACTAGAACTGGTCGTGATATCAGGACTAGAACTTGCCGTGATATCAGGACTAGAACTGGTCGTGATATCAGGACTAGAACTGGTCGTGATATCAGGACTAGAACTTGTCGTGATATCAGGACCAGAACTTGTCGTGATATCAGGACTAGAACATGTCGTGATATCAGGACTGACACCAGGACAGAGGGAACTTGTAAGTTGTTGATACACTTTATTTAATAAAATGTGTTTCATGTTTTTGAACACTATTACATACAAGAAAGTGTTTTACTATAATATATTTTGACAGAATATCATAGTACATGTTTTCCTCCTGTTTGTCTAAATGCATTAATGTTTTACTGTTTAAAAATATCATAAATTAAGGAAATTGTTCATCGTAGGCAAACAAAATGATACTTACTGTATTTCACAATTCCCTGCATCTTCTCCCAGACTCTGAACTGCAGGTTGCCCAGGTGTTTGGCCACATCTATCAGCGCTCCTGAGACCAGCTGTGGATCCGGCAGTGTGAAATGGGCTCTGAAAGAACATTAAAGAGTCAGTGCTGCTGTGGAGTTGGGTTCAGAACCACAGAGTCAAGTCAGTGTTACTGTGGAGTTGGGTTCAGAACCACAGAGTCAAGTCAGTGTTGCTGTGGAGTTGGGTTCAGAACCACAGAGTCAAGTCAGTGTTGCTGTGGAGTTGGGTTCAGAACCACAGAGTCAAGTCAGTGCTGCAGAACCACAGAGTCAAGAGAGAGACAGGAGGCAGATCACTTACCTTTTCACTGTGGCCTTGTAGTTCTGCAGGGGGACAAAATAGGAAATGAATAATGAATATAAAATCAAATCAGTCACAATAATATACTTACTGTTCAGATATTAGTCCTTACCAGCGGCAATGAGATGTCCTCAGCTCTCATCTCCTCCTCTATGGCTCTGATTGTATCTGAAAGTGAAGATATCTGTCTGTTCATCTCTTTAATCTTCTCCTTCATCATCTGAGTCTTCTGCTCCTCTTCCTCCCTCAGTGTCGCTATACTGGCCTCCTCCTCCTCTCGTAGAAACTGGTGAAGTTTCTGAAACTCTTCTTTAATCTGCCTCTCTGTGTCCTGGGCCTGGCTCTGGAGACAGTGAAAGGACTAGATGATGATAGCCTACATCACTGTAGTTTCTCCTTGTATTTTCATATTATATTGTAATATTACACAAGCCTGAACTCTTAGGGAAAAAATGCATATGTGTAATATGTTTCTTTATTATTTGTTTTACCGGACAAAACATCCACAACATCACCCTGCCCAGACCCACCTGCTCACACCCTCATCTCCAGACCAACGACATCAGACAAAACATCCACAACATCACCCTGCCCAGACCCACCTGCTCACACCCTCATCTCCAGATCAACGACATCAGACAAAACATCCACAACATCACCCTGCCCAGACCCACCTGCTCACACCCTCATCTCCAGATCAACGACATCAGACAAAACATCCACAACATCACCCTGCCCAGACCCACCTGCTCACACCCTCATCTCCAGATCAACGACATCAGACAAAACATCCACAACATCACCCTGCCCAGACCCACCTGCTCACACCCTCATCTCCAGATCAACGACATCAGACAAAACATCCACAACATCACCCTGCCCAGACCCACCTGCTCACACCCTCATCTCCAGACCAACGACATCAGACAAAACATCACCCTGCCCAGACCCACCTGCTCACACCCTCATCTCCAGATCAACAACATCAAATCAAACTTTATTTGTCACATGCGCCGAATACAACAAGTGTAGACTTTACCGTGAAATGCTTACTTACAAGCCCTTAACCAACAGTGCAGTTCAAGAAGAGTTAAGAAAATATTTACCAAGTGGGCTAAATAAAAAGTAACACATTAAGAATAACAATAACGAGGCTATATACAGGGGGCACCGGTACCGAGTCAGTGTGTGGGGGTACAGGCTAGTTGAGGTAATCTGTACATGTAGGTGGGGGCGAAGTGACTATGCACAGGTAACAAACAACAGCGAGTACTGTAGCAGCAGTGTACAAAAGGAGGGGGGGGGGGGGGTCAATGTAAATTGTCCGGTGGCGATTTTATGAATTGTTCAGCAGTCTTATGGCTTGGGGGTATATACTGTTGAGGAGCCTTTTGGTCCTAGACTTGGCGCTCCAGTACCGCTTTCCGTGCGGTAGCAGAGAAAACAGTCTATAACTTGTGTGACTGGAGTCTCTGACAATTTTATGGGCTTTCCTCTGACAACGCCTATTATACACTGCTCAAAAAAATAAAGGGAACACTTAAACAACACAATGTAACTCCAAGTCAATCACACTTCTGTGAAATCAAACCGTCCACTTAGGAAGCAACACTGATTGACAATAAATTTCACATGCTGTTGTGCAAATGGAATAGACAAAAGGTGGAAATTATAGGCAATTAGCAAGACACCCCCAAAAAAGGAGTGATTCTGCAGGTGGTGACCACAGACCACTTCTCAGTTCCTATGCTTCCTGGCTGATGTTTTGGTCACTTTTGAATGCTGGCGGTGCTCTCACTCTAGTGGTAGCATGAGACGGAGTCTACAACCCACACAAGTGGCTCAGGTAGTGCAGTTCATCCAGGATGGCACATCAATGCGAGCTGTGGCAAAAAGGTTTGCTGTGTCTGTCAGCGTAGTGTCCAGAGCATGGAGGCGCTACCAGGAGACAGGCCAGTACATCAGGAGACGTGGAGGAGGCCGTAGGAGGGCAACAACCCAGCAGCAGGACCGCTACCTCCGCCTTTGTGCAAGGAGGTGCACTGCCAGCGCCCTGCAAAATGACCTCCAGCAGGCCACAAATGTGCATGTGTCTGCTCAAACGGTCAGAAACAGACTCCATGAGGGTGGTATGAGGGCCCGACGTCCACAGGTGGGGGTTGTGCTTACAGCCCAACACCGTGCAGGACGTTTGGCATTTGCCAGAGAACACCAAGATTGGCAAATTCGCCACTGGCGCCCTGTGCTCTTCACAGATGAAAGCAGGTTCACACTGAGCACATGAGCACATGTGACAGACGTGACAGAGTCTGGAGACGCCGTGGAGAACGTTCTGCTGCCTGCAACATCCTCCAGCATGACCGGTTTGGCGATGGGTCAGTCATGGTGTGGGGTGGCATTTCTTTGTGGGGCCGCACAGCCCTCCATGTGCTCGCCAGAGGTAGCCTGACTGCCAATAGGTACCGAGATGAGATCCTCAGACCCCTTGTGAGACCATATGCTGACACATGCACATTTGTGGCCTGCTGGAGGTCATTTTGCAGGGCTCTGGCAGTGCACCTCCTTGCACAAAGGCGGAGGTAGCGGTCCTGCTGCTGGGTTGTTGCCCTCCTTCGGCCTCCTCCACGTCTCCTGATGTACTGGCCTGTCTCCTGGTAGCGCCTCCATGCTCTGGACACTACGCTGACAGACACAGCAAACCTTTTTGCCACAGCTCGCATTGATGTGCCATCTTGGATGAACTGCACTACCTGAGCCACTTGTGTGGGTTGTAGACTCCGTCTCATGCTACCACTAGAGTGAGAGCACCGCCAGCATTCAAAAGTGACCAAAACATTAGCCAGGAAGCATAGGAACTGAGAAGTGGTCTGTGGTCACCACCTGCAGAATCACTCCTTTTTTGGGGGTGTCTTGCTAATTGCCTATAATTTCCACCTTTTGTCTATTCCATTTGCACAACAGCATGTGAAATTTATTGTCAATCAGTGTTGCTTCCTAAGTGGACAGTTTGATTTCACAGAAGTGTGATTGACTTGGAGTTACATTGTGTTGTTTAAGTGTTCCCTTTATTTTTTTGAGCAGTGTATAGGTCCTGGATGGCAGGAAGCTTGGCCCCAGTGATGTACTGGGCCGTTCGCACTACCCTCTGTAGTGTCTTACGGTCAGATGCTGAGCAGTTGCCATACCAGGCGGTGATGCAACCGGTCAGGATGCTCTCGATGGTGCAGCTGTAGAACTTTTTTAGGATCTGGGGATCCATGCCAAATCTTTTCAGTCTCCTGAGGGGGAAAAGGTTTTGTCGTGCCCTCTTCACGACTGTCTTGGTATGTTTGGACCATGATAGTTCGTTGGTGATATGGACACCAAGTGACTTGAAACTCTCGACCCGCTCCACTACAGCCCCGTCAATGTTAATGGAGGCCTGTTCGGCCCGCCGTTTCCTGTAGTCCACGATCAGCTCCGTTATCTTGCTCACATTGAGGGAGTGGTTGTTGTCCTGGCACCACACTGACAGTTCTCTGACGTCCTCCCTATAGGCCGTCTCATCGTTGTCGGTGATCAGGCCTACCACTGTTGTGTTGTCAGCAAATTTAATGATGGTGTTGGAGTCGTGTTTGGCCACGCAGTCGTGGGTGAACAGGGAATAGAGGAGGGGACTAAGTACACACCCCTGAGGGGCCCCAGTGTTAAGGATCAGAGTGGCAGACGTGTTGTTGCCGTCTCTTACCAACTGGGGGCGTCCCGTCAGGAAGTCCAGGATCCAGATGCGGAGGGAGGTGTTTAGTCCCAGGGTTCTTAGCTTAGTGATGAGCTTTGAGGGCACTATGGTGTTGAACGCTGAGCTGTAATCAATGAACAGCATTCTCACATAGGTGTTCCTTTTGTCCAGGTGAGAAAGGGCAGTGTGGAGTGCGATTGAGATTGCGTCATCTGTGGATCTGTTGGAGCGGTATAAGAATTGGAGTGGGTCCAGGGTATCCGGGAGGATGCTGTTGATGTGAACCAAGACCATGGCTACCGACGTGAGTGCCACGGGGCGGTAATCATTTAGCCAGTTATCCTTCGCTTCCTTGGGCACAGGGACTATGGTGGTCTGCTTGAAACATGTAGGTAATACAGACTCGCTCAGGGAGAGGTTGAAAATGTCAGTGAAGACACTTGACAGTGTCAAGCGCATGCTTTGAGTACACGTCCTGGTAATCCATTTGGCCCAGCGGCTTTGTGAATGTTGACCTGTTTAAATGTTTTGTTCACATCGGCTACCGAGAGCGTTATCACACAGTCATCCAGAACAGCTGGTGCTCTCGTGCATGCTTCAGTGTTGCTTGCCTCGAAGCGAGCATAAAAGGCATTTAGCTCGTCTGGTAGGCTCGCGTCACTGGGCAGCTCGCGTCTGGGTTTCCCTTTGTAGTTTTCAAGCCACATCCGACGAGTGTCAGAGCCGGTGTAGTAGGATTCAATCTTAATCCTGTATTGACGCTTTGCTTGTTTTATGGTTCGTCTGAGGGCATAGCGGGATTTCTTATAAGCTTATAAGCTAAGTCTCCCACTCCTTGAAAGTGGCAGCTCTAGCCTTTAGCTCGATGCGGATGTTGCCTGTAATCCATGGCTTCTGGTTGGGATATGTACGTACAGTCACTGTGGGAACAACATCATTGATTCACTTATTGATGAAGCCGATGACTGAGGTGGTGTATTCCTCAATGCCATTGGATGAATCCCGGAACATATTCCAGTCTGTGCTAGCAAAACAGTCCTGTAGTGTAGCATCCACATCATCTGACCACTTCCGTATTGAGCGAGTCACTGGTAATTCCTGCATTAGTTTTTGCTTGTAAGCAGGAATCAGGAGGATAGAATTTTGGTCAGATTTGCCAAATGGAGGGCGGGGGAGAGCTTTGTATGTGTCTCTGTGTGTGGAGTAAAGGTGGTCTAGAGTTTTTTCCCCCCTGATTGCACATGTGACATGCTGGTAAAAATGTGGTAAAACTGATGTAAGTTTGCCTGCATTAAAGTCCCCGACCACTAGGAGCGCCGCTTCTGAGTGAGCATTATCTTCTATGCTTATGGCCTTATAGAGTTCGTTGAGAGCGGTCTTAGTGCCAGCTTCACTTTGTGGTGGTAAATAGATGGCTATGAATAATACAGATGAGAACTCTCTTGGTAGATAGTGTGGTCTACAGCTTATCATGAGGTACTCTATTCAGGCGAGCAATACCTCGACACTTCTTTAATATTAGACATCACGCACCAGCTGGTATTGACAAAAAGACACACACACCCAACCCTCGTCTTACCAGAGGTAGCTTCTCTGTTCTGACGGTGCATTTAAAATCCCTCCAGCTATTTATTATCCGTGTCGTCGTTCAGCCACGACTCGGTGAAACATAAGATGTTACATTTTTTGATGTCCCGTTGGTAGGATAATCTTAATTGTAGGTCATCAATTTTATTTTCGAATGATTGCACGTTAGCAAGGAGAATGGAAGGCATTGGGAGTTTACTCACTCGCCTCTGGTTTCTCAGAAGGATTCCCGATCTGCGTCCTCTTTTCCTGCATCTTTTCTTCACGCAAAAGGCGTGGATCTGGGCCTGTTCCGGTGAAAGCAGGATATCCTTCTTGTCGGACTCGTTAAAGGAAAAAGTTTCTTCCAGTCCGCAGTGAGTAATCTCTTTTCTGATGTCCAGAAGTTATTTTCGGTCATAAGAGACAGTAGCAGCAACATCATGTACACAATAAGTTTAAAAAATAAATTACACAAAACGCAAAAAAAATAACAAAATAGCCCAATTGGCTGGGAGAATGTAAAACGTCAGACATGTTCTTCGGCGCCATCTTAATCCATACAAATCAGACAAAACCTCCACAACATCACCCTGCCCAGACCCACCTGCTCACACCCCCATCTCCAGCGCCCACATCACCCTGCCCAGACCCACCTGCTCACACCTCCATCTCCAGCGCCCGCATCACCCTGCCCAGACCCACCTGCTCACACCCCCATCTCCAGCGACCCATCCTTCTCTGCCACATGGCCTTAAACTGCACCATTTTGTTTCTCTCCGTCGCACTTTCAACATTCAGATAATAAAGCACTTGACCTTTCCATTGTGTTAGTGATGGAGGATTGGTTGATTTCCAGTTTTTAAATATATGTTTCTTCAAGATGATTGATGAGAAAAGTATCGTCCAACCAATCAGGCATCTCACTGCACCCTCATATGACATGTCTTGAAATATGCAGACAGACGGACTCAAAACTCCGCCCATAACTTTTGGAATTTATAGCTTTCCTAGAAGGCATGGATTATTGAGTCATTGTTAGTTTTACACTTAATAGACTCTTAAGGATTTTATACTTTTATTTCAGTATTCAGTATGGTGTCAATTGAGGTGACTAAGTTTCATGAAGCCGTTAGAAGACTGTTGCTGACTGAGAAGAGGTACAGTATAAAATATTTTGCCTATAATAAATGATGTATAACAAGTCTTTGTGATTGAATAGCCGAGTTAATAATTACATTACTTTTAACACACGGCCTATGTTTTGCTCAGTCTGGCAGTAACCCAGAGCGATAAGAGGATCTCTTTTGGCTGCTGATGACAACAACTGCATGTAAATTGTTGTTCTACATCATAATAATTCTATGTCTGATAGCATTTTGTCTTCATTTGGCAGATTAACCCATGTTTATTGATGCAGATTAACTCATGTTTATTGGTGCAGATTAACTCATGTTTATTGATGCAGATTAACTCATGTTTATTGATGCAGATTAACTCATGTTTATTGGTGCAGATTAACCCATGTTTATTGGTGCAGATTAACTCATGTTTATTGGTGCAGATTAATTCATGTTTATTGGTGCAGATTAACTCATGTTTATTGGTGCAGATTAATTCATGTTTATTGGTGCAGATTAATTCATGTTTATTGGTGCAGATTAACTGATGTTTATTGATGCAGATTAACTGATGTTTATTGATGCAGATTAACTGATGTTTATTGCTGCAGATTAACCAGTGTTTATTGCTGCAGATTAACTATTGTTTATTGCTGCAGATTAACCAGTGTTTATTGCTGCAGATTAACCAGTGTTTATTGCTGCAGATTAACCAGTGTTTATTGCTGCAGATTAACCAGTGTTTATTGCTGCAGATTAACTCATGTTTTGGTCCTTTTGTCTTCCCCTCCGGAACCAGTCAGGCAACAACCCATACTGTACTGGCTGCAGGTAACCCAGTTGCTAACGATTTGGACCTGTGGCCGGTTCAAATCCCAGGCTGGGCGCTGGAAAAAATGGGCAGAATTGATTTGACAGCTGGAGGGCTGCTGGGTTCACATCCTCAATACATTCCCCTACTGTTGGGCACTTGAGCAAGGCCCTTAACCCCACAACATGCTCTCTATTCAGGGGCTCTACAATGTAGCTTAAACCTGTGCTCGTCTCAACTGTATGTGTGAGGGGGTGAGGGGGGGTTGAGAACGCTTTTATTGTTCCTTATGGACTGTGATGTGTTGTGTTGTGAAGTGAAGTGGTCAGCCAGAGTTGAAATAAAGAGATGCCTCCCTGGCCACCCGTGCATATAATGAAAATAAATTCTAAAAAACTACGCTGGTATTCTTTTGTCCATTATTTTGTTGTTTATTAAATTATATTCTTAGCTAAAAATAGGACTATTTATTAGTAGTAGCAAGAATTCATAAATGGCATCATGCAGTGTTCTATATGGAACCATTTTGGTTCAGTGAAGAAGAACCCCTAGAACCTTCAAAACTCAACTCTGGACCTCGAAGCCAGTTCAACTGCATTTAAAAAAAAGATTTCTCCCATCTAATCAGGAACGGGTTAAGATCTGGAACAACAGGTGTGTGCAATTAATTATCAGGTAGAAGAGAAAACCAGCAGGCTCTGGACCTCGTAGGGGTAAGAGTTGAATACCTCTGCTCTAGGGTTCTGATCAAAGAACCCTATAAAAGGGTTCTAATATAGAATGTTGAGGGGTTCCACACATGACGCAAGCAATAGAACCCCTTTTTGGTTCTATAAGGAATCTTGGGTACCAGTCTGTATCTGCTATCATTCCACTCCTTGACACTTCTTGACATGCCAAACAAAGCCCAGATTGTAATGTTTGCATAAGGAGTGGAATGTAAACCCTCTGAACATTACAACTCATTCTTACCTTAATATGCCAAGCTGTTTGATTCCAGGTGAGTTTAACTTTATTAAAGACTTCCAGCTTCTCCTGTAAAGGCTTCAGCACAGGGTGGAGTTCCTCCTACAATGAAACATTGACGCTTTACTATGGACAGAGTCTCTGTGTTCTAGTGTTACTATGGACAGAGTCTCTGTGTTCTAGTGTTACTATGGACAGAGTCTCTGTGTTCTAGTGTTACTATGGACAGAGTCTCTGTGTTCTAGTGTTACTATGGACAGAGTCTCTGTGTTCTAGTGTTACTACGGACAGAGTCTCTGTGTTCTAGTGTTACTACGGACAGAGTCTCTGTATTCTAGTGTTACTACGGACAGAGTCTCTGTGTTCTAGTGTTACTACGGACAGAGTCTCTGTGTTCTAGTGTTACTACGGACAGAGTCTCTGTGTTCTAGTGTTACTACGGATAGAGTCTCTGTGTTCTAGTGTTACTATGGACAGAGTCTCTGTGTTCTAGTGTTACTATGGACAGAGTCTCTGTGTTCTAGTGTTACTATGGACAGAGTCTCTGTGTTCTAGTGTTACTATGGACAGAGTCTCTGTGTTCTAGTGTTACTATGGACAGAGTCTCTGTGTTCTAGTGTTACTATGGACAGAGTCTCTGTGTTCTAGTGTTACTATGGACAGAGTCTCTGTGTTCTAGTGTTACTATGGACAGAGCCTCTGTGTTCTAGTGTTACTATGGACAGAGTCTCTGTGTTCTAGTGTTACTATGGACAGAGTCTCTGTGTTCTAGTGTTACTATGGACAGAGTCTCTGTGTTCTAGTTTTACGCTTTATTGTCAATAATCATATCACAATCGTTACAGGAATAAGCAATTATTTTTTTAGGCATTGTTAACACACACACACACACACACACACACACACACACACACACACACACACACACACACACACACACACACACACACACACACACACACACACACACACACACACACACACACACACACACACACACACACACACACACACAGCTGAAAATACACAAGAACATATGGATACCTTATGATCCTGTACATCTAGTGGTTTGTGGTTATGTTGTCTAGTATCCTGCCACACCAAACAGACAGGCTGTTTATCCTCCAGCTCCAGTGTTTCTCCATTCAGACTGCAGAGCACAGAGCTTATCTTGCTTGTTGATTTCTGACTCTCTATATGTGACTGTGAGAAGGCCTCACACAGGCTCTTTAGAGAAAGGTTAGGAGGATACCAATCTTTGGAACATTTTCTCCTGCAGACTGGACATTCCCGAGATTCCCTTTGTTTCCAGGTTTCCTGCAGACAGGTTTTACAGAAGCAGTGGCCACACGACAGGAGAACAGGATCCTTGAAGATGTCACAGCACACAGGACAGGAGAGATCCTCCTCTTGGAAAGATGAACCAGAAGCCATTTTGTAATGAAATCAGTCACTTCCCTCTAATAGCCTCTGAAGGAAGCAGACATTGACTTCAGTGTTGTTTGAATCTTAGTGTTGATGATATTGTCCTGCTCTTCAGTAGATGCTGTGATTCTTGATGTCGTAGTAAGTTAGTTGAAGTGAGTTAGAGTCCTTTATAGTGTATAGTGGCCACGCCTATCTGGGGCTTTACCCTTCTGAACTTTTGACTCTCTGCAGCACAGGTGACTTAGGGGTGAGGCTCAGGAGTGTGTGTGTGTGTGTGTGTGTGTGTGTGTGTGTGTGTGTGTGTGTGTGTGTGTGTGTGTGTGTGTGTGTGTGTGTGTGTGTGTGTGTGTGTGTGTGTGTGTGTCGCCTTAGCGATCTCATTAGGATAAAGACCTCCTCCATTCCTGCCATTATTGAAAGAGATCGTGATACCTCACATCTCAAAATAGGGCTACTTAATGTTAGATCCCTCACTTCAAAGGCAGTTATAGTCAATGAACTAATCACTGATCATAATCTTGATGTGATTGGCCTGACTGAAACATGGCTTAAGCCTGATGAATTTACTGTGTTAAATGAGGCCTCACCTCCTGGTTACACTAGTGACCATATCCCCCGTGCATCCCGCAAAGGCGGAGGTGTTGCTAACATTTACGATAGCAAATTTCAATTTACAAAAAAAAAATGACGTTTTCGTCTTTTGAGCTTCTAGTCATGAAATCTATGCAGCCTACTCAATCACTTTTTATAGCTACTGTTTACAGGCCTCCTGGGCCATATACAGCGTTCCTCACTGAGTTCCCTGAATTCCTATCAGACCTTGTAGTCATAGCAGATAATATTCTAATTTTTGGTGATTTTAATATTCATATGGAAAAGTCCACAGACCCACTCCAAAAGGCTTTTGGAGCCATCATCGACTCAGTGGGTTTTGTCCAACATGTCTCTGGACCTACTCACTGCCACAGTCATACTCTGGACCTAGTTTTGTCCCATGGAATAAATGTTGTGGATCTTAATGTTTTTCCTCATAATCCTGGACTATCGGACCACCATTTTATTACGTTTGCAATCGCAACAAATAATCTGCTCAGACCCCAACCAAGGAGCATCAAAAGTCGTGCTATAAATTCTCAGACAACACAAAGATTCCTTGATGCCCTTCCAGACTCCTTCTGCCTACCCAAGGACGTCAGAGGACAAAAATTAGCTAACCACCTAACTGAGGAACTCAATTTAACCGTGCGCAATACCCTAGATGCAGTTGCACCGCTAAAAACATTTGTCATAAGAAACTAGCTCCCTGGTATACAGAAAATACCCGAGCTCTGAAGCAAGCTTCCAGAAAATTGGAACGGAAATGGCGCCACACCAAACTGGAAGTCTTCCGACTAGCTTGGAAAGACAGTACCGTGCAGTATCGAAGAGCCCTCACTGCTGCTCGATCATCCTACTTTTCCAACTTAATTGAGGAAAATAAGAACAATCCAAAATTTCTTTTTGATACTGTTGCAAAGCTAACTAAAAAGCAGCATTCCCCCAGTGAGGATGGCTTTCACTTCAGCAGTAATAAATTCATGAACTTCTTTGAGGAAAAGATCATGATCATTAGAAAGCAAATTACGGACTCCTCTTTAAATCTGCGTATTCCTCCAAAGCTTAGCTGTCCTGAGTCTGCACAACTCTGCCAGGACCTAGGATCAAGAGAGACACTTAAGTGTTTTAGTACTATTGACTCTTGACACAATGATGAAAATAATCATGGCCTCTAAACCTTCAAGCTGCATACTGGATCCTATTCCAACTAAACTACTGAAAGAGCTGCTTCATGTGCTTGGCCCTCCTATGTTGAACATAATAAACGGCTCTCTATCCACCGGATGTGTACCAAACTCACTAAAAGTGGCAGTAATAAAGCCTCTCTTGAAAAAGCCAAACCTTGACCCAGAAAATATAAAAACTATCGGCCTATATCGAATCTTCCATTCCTCTCAAAAATTTTAGAAAAAGCTGTTGCGCAGCAACTCACTGCCTTCCTGAAGACAAACAATGTATACGAAATGCTTCAGTCTGGTTTTAGACCCCATCATAGCACTGAGACTGCACTTGTGAAGGTGGTAAATTACCTTTTAATGGCGTCAGACCGAGGCTCTGCATCTGTCCTCGTGCTACTAGACCTTAGTGCTGCCTTTGATACCATCGATCATCACATTCTTTTGGAGAGATTGGAAACCCAAATTGGTCTACACGGACAAGTTCTGGCCTGGTTTAGATCTTATCTGTCGGAAAGATATCAGTTTGTCTCTGTGAATGGTTTGTCCTCTGACAAATCAACTGTACATTTCGGTGTTCCTCAAGGTTCCGTTTTAGGACCGCTATTGTTTTCACTATATATTTTACCTCTTGGGGATGTCATTCGAAAACATAATGTTAACTTTCACTGCTATGCGGATGACACACAGCTGTACATTTCAATGAAACATGGTGAAGCCCCAAAATTGCCCTCGCTAGAAGCCTGTGTTTCAGACATAAGGAAGTGGATGGCTGAAAACGTTCTACTTTTAAACTCGGACAAAACAGAGATGCTTGTTCTAGGTCCCAAGAAACAAAGAGATATTCTGTTAAATCTGACAATTAATCTTGATGGTTGTAAAGTCGTCTCAAATAAACCTGTGAAGGACCTCGGCGTTACTCTGGACCCTGATCTCTCTTTTGACGAACAAATCAAGACTGTTTCAAGGACAGCTTTTTTCTATCTACGTAACATTGCAAAAATCTGAAATTTTCTGTCCAAAAATGATGCAGAAAAATTAATCCATGCTTTTGTTACTTCTAGGATAGACTACTGCAATGCTCTACTTTCCGGCTACCCGGATAAAGCACTAAATAAACTTCAGTTAGTGCTAAATACGGCTGCTAGAATCCTGACTAGAACCAAGAAATTTGATCATATTACTCCAGTGCTAGCTTCCCTACACTCGCTTCCTGTTAAGGCAAGGGCTGATTTCAAGGTTTTACTGTTAACCTATAAAGCGTTACATGGGCTTGCTCCTACCTATCTTTCCGAGTTGGTCCTGCCGTACATATCTACACGTGCGCTACGGTCACAAGACGCAGGCCTCCTAATTGTCCCTAGAATTTCTAAGCAAACAGCTGGAGGCAGGGCTTTCTCCTATAGATCTCCATTTTTATGGAATAGTCTGCCTACCCATGTGAGAGACGCAGACTCGGTCTCAACCTTTAAGTCTTTACTGAAGACTTATCTCTTCAGTAGGTCATATGATTGAGTGTAGTCTGGCCCAGGAGTGTGAAGGTGAACGGAAAGGCTCTGGAGCAACGAACCGCCCTTGCTGTCTCTGCCTGGCCGGTTCCCCTCTCTCCACTGGGATTCTCTGCCTCTAACCCTATTACAGGGGCTGAGTCACTGGCTTACTGGTGCTCTTTCATGCCGTCCCTAGGATTGGTGCGTCACTTGAGTGGGTTGAGTTACTGACGTGATCTTCCTGTCTGGGTTGGCGCCCCCCTTGGTTTGTGCTGTGGTGGAGATCTTTGTGGGCTATACTCGGCCTTGTTTCAGGATGGTAAGTTGGTGGTTGAAGGTATCCCTCTAGTGGTGCGGGGGCTGTGCTTTGGCAAAGTGGGTGGGGTTATATACTTCCTGTTTGGCCCTGTCCGGGGGTATCATCGGATGGGGCCACAGTGTCTCCTGACCCCTCCTGTCTCAGCCTCCAGTAGTTTATGTGTCGGGGGGCTAGGGTCAGTTTGTTATATCTGGAGTACTTCTCCTGTCTTATCCGGTGTCCTGTGTGAATTTAAGTATGCTCTCTCTAATTCTCTCCTTCTCTCTTTCTTTCTCTCTCTCGGAGGACCTGAGCCCTAGGACCATGCGTCAGGACTACCGGGCATGATGACTCCTTGCTGTCCCCAGTCCACCTGGCCTTGCTGCTGTTCCAGTTTCAACTGTTCTGCCTGCGGCTATGGAACCCTGACCTGTCCACCGGACGTGCTACCTGTCCCAGACCTGCTGTTTTCAACTCTCTAGAGACCGCAGGAGCGGTAGAGATACTCTTAATGATCGGCTATGAAAAGCCAACTGACATTTACTCCTGATTATTATTTGACCATGCTGGTCATTTATGAACATTTGAACATCTTGGCCATGTTCTGTTATAATCTCCACCCGGCACAGCCAGAAGAGGACTGGCCACCCCTCATAGCCTGGTTCCTCTCTAGGTTTCTTCCTAGGTTTTGGCCTTTCTAGGGAGTTTTTCCTAGTTCGAGTGAAGACATCTTTTTGAATGTTAAATGACGATACAGAGGTATTGATGCGAGTAACCAGTCTTATTCAGTACATTGCAATTATATCCGGGTATCTCGAGCACACCGGTAAAAAAACACTGGAGTCACAGTAATTAACATTTACCAACAGATGGCATCACCCCCCCCCTCTTCAATCCATTTTGCTCTTGACTCTTGTCCACCCTTTGCCAGATCTGTGTAAAGCTGTTCTAATTCTAGTTGTAAAGACTTGAACACAGACTCCTCTTCTTCAGATAGATTATCTTTCTTTAGAAAACTGTCAAGCTTGCTCATCATCTCCTTTTCTCTATGGTTCTTTAATTACATCAGCTCTTTGGCGCCTTTAATGGCTACCACTGACTTGATATTTGAAAAATTCCCATCTACTTCCATGACCCAAGTCTTTTCTTGCAAAAATATCTTTAGCTTAATGATTTGATGTTTTCAATGAGAGTAGTATCTTTAAAGCTCTACCACTTCTCTCTCCCGGAGATATAGGCAGATAGTTCTGAGTGTTTTCTATCTAATAGTAATAATAATATGCATATTGTATGATCTAGAAAAGAGTACGAGGCCGTTTCATTTGGGCACGATTTTTTCCAAAGTGAAAACAGCGCCCCCCTATTGACAAGAAGTCTTAAGAAGTGTGTTGTTTAATTTCCAATATCCTTGAGTACTTTTTGACTTTTTAGTAGCTTGTAAATTCAGGGAAATCAAGTGAGAGGGAGCCAAGATGGCGTTGCTGTGAGAGGGAGTGTTTTCTCACTCTTCAAAACAACATTGAGGGTTAGGTGGTTAACAGTCAAATATTGGCTATTAATATTGAAAGAAACTAACTATAACTTGTTTTATGGACATGGGATAAGTTTAGAGTTATTTTTTGTCAAGTTGAATGGGAAGAACACGACAGAAAGACAAGAGTAGGCGAAATATCCAAGTCTCACAAAAAACGGCAGACATGCTAGCTAGCCACAACGAAAACCAGAGCCACATGGATACACAAGAAGCCGCGAACTCAAGCAAGAGAAAGAACAAAACTGACCAGGATGAAATCCTTGCAACCTCTTTACCTCAGACCCCAATTAAAAATCCACAGATGAAAAAAGTAAAAAACGACATTTCCATGTCTGAACTTTTCTCTGCAATCCAGTCCCTGTCTACTAAGCAAGACGCCACGTTCTCCAAAGTGTCTACTAAACAAGACGCCACGTTCTCCAAAGTGTCTACTAAACAAGACGCCACGTTCTCCAAAGTGTCTACTAAGCAAGACGCCACGTTCTCCAAAGTGTCTACTAAACAAGACGCCACGTTCTCCAAAGTGTTTACTAAGCAAGACGCCACGTTCTCGAAAGTGTCTACTAAACAAGACGCCACGTTCTCCAAAGTGTCTACTAAACAAGACGCCACGTTCTCCAAAGTGTCTACTAAACAAGACGCCACGTTCTCCAAAGTGTCTACTAAACAAGACGCCACGTTCTCCAAAGTGTCTACTAAACAAGACGCCACGTTCTCCAAAGTGTCTACTAAACAAGACGCCACGTTCTCCAAAGTGTCTACAAAACAAGACGGCACGTTCTCCAAAGTGTCTACTAAACAAGACGCCACGTTCTCCAAAGTGTCTACTAAACAAGACGCCACGTTCTCCAAAGTGTCTACTAAACAAGACGCCACGTTCTCCAAAGTGTCCATCATAGAGCTGGCTACCGAAGAAACATCAAAGAAGATCGATAATTTGTCAGAAACTGTCAATCAACTACACAAAATTGTGAGCGAGAACAAGGAAAAGATAACAGATGGCATCACTGTGCCAACATCCTCCCGAGTTGCAAGATTGGATCCCCCGAGGTGACATCAGACAGTATTGAAATCAGACATGTGCATTCGGAAAAGATGTACATTTTCTGTTAATTTACAGCCTTTTTCTAAAATGGATTAAGTTGTTTTTCCCCCTCGTCAATCTAAACACAATACCCCATAATGACAAAGCAAAAACAGGTTTTTATACATTTTTGCGGCTTTCGTTAAAAATAAAAAACGGGAAAATAACATTTACTTAAGTATTCAGACCCTTTAGTCAGTATTTTGTTGAAGCACCTTTGACAGCGATTACAGCCTCGTCTTCTTGGGTATGACGCTACAAGCTTGGTACACCTGTATTTGGGGAGTTTCCCATTCTTCTCTGCAGATCCTCTCAAGCTCTGTCAGGTTGGATGGGGAGCGTCGCTGCACAGCTATTTTCAGGTCTCTCCAGAGATGTTCGATCGGGTTCAAGTCCGGGCTCTGGCTGGGCCACTCAAGGACATTCAGAGACTTGTCCCGAAGCCACTCCTGCGTTGTCTTGGCTGTGTGCTTAGGGCTGTTGTCCTGTTGGAAGGTAAACCTTGGCCCCAGTTTACCTTGGCCCCAGTTTACAAAGATGCTCCGTTCATCTTTGCCTCGATCCTGACTAGTCTACCTGTCCCTGCCGCTGAAAAACCATTTGCCTTTTGGCAAACTCCAAGCAGGCTGTCATGTGCCTTTTACTGAGGAGTGGCTTCCGTCTGGCCACTCTACCATAAAGGCCTGATTGGTGGAGTGCTGCAGAGATGGTTGTTCTGGAAGGTTCTCCCATCTCCACAGAGGAACTCTAGAGCTCTGTTAGAGTGACCATCGGGTTCTTGGTCACCTCCCTGACCAAGGCCCTTCTCCCCCGATTGCTCAATTGGCCAGGCGGCCAGCTCTAGGAAGAGTCTTGGTGTTTCCAAACTTCTTCTATATAAGAATGGAGGCCATTGTGTTCTTGGGGACATTCAATGCTGCGGACATTTTTTGGTAGCCTTCTCCAGATCTGTGCCTCGACACAATCCTCTTTGAGCTCCATGGACAATTCCTTTGACCTCATGACTTGTTTTTTTGCTCTGACATGCATTGTCAACTGTGGGACCTCATATATACAGGTGTATGCCTTTCCAAATCATGTCCAATCAATTTAATTTACCACAGGTTTACTCCAATCAAGTTGTAGAAACATTTCAAGGATGATCAATGGAAACAGGATGCACCTGAGCTGAATTTCGAATCTCATAGGAACGGGTCTGAATACTTATGTCAATAAGGTATTTGATTTAAAAAATGTAATACATTTGCAAAAATGTCTTAAAACCTGTTTTTGCTTTTGTCATGTGGTGTCGTGTCTTTGGCTATGCCGGATTAAGTGATATGACATGCTATTCTATAAAATCCTTTCTCTGTTATTAATATTACCTGATTGAGCTAATCATGTTAATGTAATTAACTAGAAAGTCGGGGCACCACGGAAGAATATTTATAGAGCAGTTATCTTCCGAATAAACTCTGAAAGACCTAGTAATATTTTACATCAATAGCAGTCAATATTAATCGTCACCTTATTTCAGTCTCATCTGAAAGTTGTAAATTCTTGGTTATCTTCACGAACCCCGGCTAACAAGTTGAATCAGCAATATAAAATTGGGTTTAATTATTTATTTACTAAATACCTAACTAATCACACAGAATTACATATACACAGAATTAATCATACCTTGATTACAAATTACGTCATAAAGGAAAACGTCCCTAGCGGACGGAACAGATATGACAGCTGGTTACCCAAAGGAAAGGGGGCTGGGTTTGAGTGAAAGAGCGGGAAGACTGAAGAACAAAGGGAGAAGCGATGTCTCTATCGGGCCGTAGGCAACTACTCTATCGTAAATACAGAATCTTATGCATTCTAAATTACCGTCCAATTGGAAAAGGAAAATGCAATAAATATTTACTCTGAGCGGTAGGTTGGTGGTAGATGAAAGGCCGTGTTGCCCAACAGAGTCCTTTGAAGAATGTCTCTGGTGGTAAATTGGATACGTTGCAGTAACGTCGTTGTGTGGTAGACGGGATACTCTCTGTTCTTTCCTAGCCCACGTTTGCAGCTGCTGTTGCTAACTCAACGGCTAGGAGGTATCACTTCTGTAGTGAATAAGAGTTCAAAGTTCATACCATTCGCAACCAAAGCTCACGCTGAGGTTGGCTTCATTCTGTAGTTATTATCTGAACCCTTCTGACATCGGATCGTCATCCTAATGTACCCTGAACAGAAAGTTATATTGTCAAGGCTTTATATAGGAAGGGAAAGGAGGGCGTGTTTCATCGTTTATAACCAATGTCTCTTCACGTGGGCGGGCCACTGAGTCGGGCCTAATTCACTCATGAAAACCCAATTCTCACATTTTAGAAGCTAAAATCACATTTCATCCCCTCCCAAATAATTTCATATTCAAACATTTAAATTGCACAACAATTCCATGTGAATCTGATAACTATAATGTGTAGACTTTCCACTGTAGAGTTTGTCATCCTATCATTGATGAGAATGTCTCAGATGACAACCGAACTGACATCATATTCATTAAGTACCAACGCATATGTTCAACTGGTTGGATTCCCAAAATATGGTTAATTTCCCCCCAACTTCTGATGTTCCCAGAATCTCTGTTTAACAAAGGCTATTCAAGAGTCCCTCTGTAGAGTCAAGAGAGAGGGAAGGGAGAAAGGTATTTATGGGGGGGGGGGTCATAAACCTTACCCACAGGCCAACGTCATGACATGGTATTGTGTGTAGATTGAGAAGGGGAAACAATGATTTAATCAATTTGAGAATAAGGCTGTAACGTAACAAAATATGGAAAAAGTTAAGGGGTCTGAATACTTTCCGAATGCACTGTATGATAGACGTTTTAGCAATCTTAAAGTCGTATTCCTATTAACTTCCAGTGTAGTGGGAGCGACTTTGTCACGATACTACATAATAACGGACTTCTGCCTGCTTGAACGCCAATAACACAGATACACATGAAAACCCAGAGAATCGATAGAACATCACTCAGAGATGCACAAAAACAATATAACATTCAAAATGAGTGAACCTTTCCTTTAATTGTGATGCTTGTTATGTGATCTGCTCACCCGGAGGTTAGACTGAAAAACAGCTTCTATCTCAAGGCCATTAGACTGTTAAATAGCCCTCACTAGCCGGCTTCCACCAGGTTACTCAACCCTGCACCTTAGAGGCTGCTGCCCCATATACATAGACATGGAATCACTACTCACTTTAATAATGGAACACTAGTCACTTTAATAATGTTTACATACTGCTTTACCTATCAGATAATCTTCTCTATCAGGTAGGAAGGTAAGACCCAGATGCAGACCACGTCGAAATAACAATAGTTTTAAAGATCTAACAGGGGCAGGCAATAGACAGGTCAAGACAAGCAGGGGTCAGTAAACCAGAGGTGAGGCAACGGTACCGGACGGCAGGCAGGCTCAGGGTAAGCAGAGGTCAAAAATCCAGCTGGGGGCAAAGGTACAGGTCGGTAGGCAGGCTCAGGGTCAGGCAGAGTGGTCAGGCAGGCAGGCTCGGAGTCAGGACAGGCAATGGTCAAAACCAGGAGGACGAGAAAAGAAAGACTGGGGGGGAAAAAGCAGGAGCTGAGAAACAAACCGCTGCTTGACTTGACAAACAAGACGAACTGGCACAGACAGACAGAGAACACAGGTATAAATACACAGGGGCTAATGGAGAAGATGGGCGACACCTGGAGGGGGGTGGAGACAATCACAAAGACAGGTGAAACAGATCAGGGTGTGACAATCTCATATGTATATACTGTCTTCTATTCTGGAAGAGAAAGAGCATTACAACTATTGCAGACGGTTACATCAATAATACTTTTGCCACATTCGCACAGTTGAGGGAAGTTCGTACGAACTCCATCTGAGGACAAAAACCCGAATACATCATCTGTACAAAAACATTGGTTACTATGCCTAACAATAATGGTTGCTATGCATACTACTGTAACAGTATTGCTTCCGTCCCTCTCCTCGTCCCTACCTGGCCTCGAACCAGGGACCCTCTGCACACATCAACAACAGCCACCCTCGAAGCATCGTTACCCATCGTACCACAAAAGCCACGGCCCTTGCAGAGCAAGGGGAACAACTACTTCGGGTCTCAGAGCGAGTGACGTCACCCGATTGAAACGCTATTAGCGCGCACCACCGCTAACTAGCTAGCCATTTCACATCGGTTACACTCACCACCCTTTTGACCTCCTCCTTTTCCGCAGCAACCAGTGATCCGGGTCACGGCACCAATGTAGCAGTATTGCTTCCTTCCATTTCACATCAGTTACACTACCTAGTAACGTCTTATCACTTAGCCAAGCTACAAACTCTGCAGTTGGAAGGTCTATGTTTACATATACTTGCTATTGCTATTTAATTGGATATATCCATGATAATAGTTGTTGCATGATTTCTCCTGGTTCCAGAAAAGGTCAAGTTTAGCCCAGGGTTAACAAATGCTTGTGGGAACACAGGCTAAGCTAGCCAAGGGCCAGACTAGCCTGGGGGCTAAGAACAATTCAGTGTGAAAAAGCCTTTAGTAATTCCTTGCTTTTCTAAAGTCTACCAACCTTGCCAGCAGGAATGCCAGCTGAGATAGCTATTCTAACTTGATTGATAGGCTGAAATGGTAGCTAGTTATGAGGTCGGGAGGTTGGGCACCTATCTGGGCTAGTTAAAGCCAACTTCATAGAATTGCTAGGTTGCTAGTAGTATTACAGATAAACAATAACAACATCAACATTCAAACGTATACAGTACCAGTAAAAAATGTTTGGACACACCTACTTATTCAAAGCTTTAGTTTTTACTATTTTCTACATTGACCAAGCAGAGTGATGCATCAGATGACCTGGCCTCCACAATCAACCGACCTTAACCCATTTGAGATGGTTTGGGATGAGTTGGACCGCAGAGGGAAGGAAAAGCAGCCAACAAGTGCTCAGCATATGTGGGAACTCCTTCAAGACTGTTGCAAAAGCATTCCTCATGAAGCTGGTTGAGAGAATGCCAAGAGTGTGCAAAGCTGTCATGAAGAATCTCAAATATAAAATATATATAGATTTGTTTAACACTTTTTTAGTTACTACATGATTCCTTATGTGTTATTTCATAGTTTTGATGTCTTCACTATTATTTTACAATGTAGAAAATAGTAAAAATAAAGAACAACCCTGGAATGAGTAGGTGTCCAAACTTCTGACTGGTACTGTATATAAGATTATATATATATATATATATAATTTTTTTTTAAAGAGGACAAATCTGAGGGGGCACGTGCCCCTGTGCCCCATATCGGCATGCTACTGTCTCATATTCCTGATCAGTGTAAATTACCTTGAACCAAGGTGGAATAGACGTTGAATTGATGTAAAAGCTATGGGCAGTGAAAAAGTGATGGGCAGCAGGCTGGGGGTAGAAATGGGTATGTTGGCTTGGGGGCAAAAAGGGTTAGGGTAGCTGGGGGGTAAAAAAGGTTAGGGTAGCTGGGGGGTAAAAAAGGGTTAGGGTAGCTGGGGTGCAAAAAGGGTTAGGGTGGCTGGGGGGCAAAAAGGGTTAGGGTAGCTGGGGTGCAAAAAGGGTTAGGGTGGCTGGGGGGCAAAAAGGGTTAGGGTAGCTGGGGGGTAAAAAAGGTTAGGGTAGCTGGGGGGCAAAAAGGGTTAGGGTAGCTGGGGGGCAAAAAGGGTTAGGGTAGCTGGGGGGTAAACATGGTTAGGGTAGCTGGGGGGTAAAAAAGGTTAGGGTAGCTGGGGGGCAAAAAGGGTTAGGGTAGCTGGGGGGCAAAAAAGGGTAGGGTAGCTGGGGGGTAAAAAGGGTTAGGGTAGCTGGGGGGTAAAAAGGGTTAGGGTAGCTGGGGGGTAAAAAAGGTTAGGGTAGCTGGGGGGTAAAAAAGGGTTAGGGTAGCTGGGGGGTAAACATGGTTAGGGTAGCTGGGGGGTAAAAAAGGGTTAGGGTAGCTGGGGGGTAAAAAAGGGTTAGGGTAGCTGGGGGGTAAAAAGGGTTAGGGTAGCTGGGGGGTAAAAAAGGTTAGGGTAGCTGGGGGGTAAACATGGTTAGGGTAGCTGGGGGGTAAAAAAGGGTTAGGGTAGCTGGGGGGTAAAAAGGGTTAGGGTAGCTGGGGGGTAAAAAAGGTTAGGGTAGCTGGGGGGTAAACATGGTTAGGGTAGCTGGGGGGTAAAAAAGGGTTAGGGTAGCTGGGGGGTAAACATGGTTAGGGTAGCTGGGGGGTAAACATGGTTAGGGTAGCTGGGGGGTAAAAAGGGTTAGGGTGGCTGGGGGGTAAAAAGGGTTAGGGTAGCTGGGGGGTAAAAAGGGTTAGGGTAGCTGGGGGGTAAAAAGGGTTAGGGTAGCTGGGGGGTAAAAAGGGTTAGGGTAGCTGGGGGGTAAAAAGGGTTAGGGTAGCTGGGGGGTAAAAAAGGTTAGGGTAGCTGGGGGGTAAAAAGGGTTAGGGTAGCTGGGGTGCAAAAAGGGTTAGGGTAGTTGGGGGGCAAAAAGGGTTAGGGTAGCTGGGGGGCAAAAAGGGTTAGGGTGGCTGGGGGGTAAAAAGGGTTAGGGTGGCTGGGGGGTAAACATGGTTAGGGTAGCTGGGGGGTAAAAAGGGTTAGGGTAGCTGGGGGGTAAAAAGGGTTAGGGTAGCTGGGGGGTAAAAAGGGTTAGGGTGGCTGGGGGGTAAAAAGGGTTAGGGTGGCTGGGGGGTAAAAAGGGTTAGGGTAGCTGGGGGGTAAAAAGGGTTAGGGTAGCTGGGGGGTAAAAAGGGTTAGGGTAGCTGGGGGGTAAAAAGGGTTAGGGTAGCTGGGGGGTAAAAAGGGTTAGGGTGGCTGGGGGGTAAAAAGGGTTAGGGTAGCTGGGGGCAAAAAGGGTTAGGGTAACTGGGGGGCAAAAAGGGTTAGGGTAGCTGGGGGGGGAAAAGGGTTAGGGTAGCTGGGGGGGGGAAAGGGTTAGGGTAGCTGGGGGGGGGAAAGGGTTAGGGTAGCTGGGGGGCAAAAAGGGTTAGGGCTCAATTCAACCCACTGTAGCTGATTCAGACAGGGCTCAACCCACTGTAGCCGATTCAGACAGGGCTCAACCCACTGTAGCCGATTCAGACAGGGCCCAACCCACTGTAGCCGATTCAGACAGGGCTCAACCCACTGTTGCCGATTCAGACAGGGCTCAACCCACTGTAGCCGATTCAGACAGGGCTCAACCCACTGTTGCCGATTCAGACAGGGCTCAACCCACTGTAGCCGATTCAGACAGGGCTCAACCCACTGTTGCCGATTCAGACAGGGCTCAACCCACTGTAGCCGATTCAGACAGGGCTCAACCCACTGTAGCCGATTCAGACAGGGCCCAACCCACTGTAGCCGATTCAGACAGGGCTCAACCCACTGTAGCCGATTCAGACAGGGCTCAACCCACTGTTGCCGATTCAGACAGGGCTCAACCCACTGTAGCCGATTCAGACAGGGCTCAACCCACTGTAGCCGATTCAGACAGGGCTCAACCCACTGTAGCCGATTCAGACAGGGCTCAACCCACTGTAGCCGATTCAGACAGGGCTCAACCCACTGTAGCCGATTCAGACAGGGCTCAACCCACTGTAGCCGATTCAGACAGGGCTCAACCCACTGTAGCCGATTCAGACAGGGCTCAACCCACTGTAGCCGATTCAGACAGGGCTCAACCCACTGTAGCCGATTCAGACAGGGCTCAACCCACTGTAGCCGATTCAGACAGGGCTCAACCCACTGTAGCCGATTCAGACAGGGCTCAAACCACTGTAGCCGATTCAGACAGGGCTCAAACCACTGTAGCCGATTCAGACAGGGCTCAACCCACTGTAGCCGATTCAGACAGGGCTCAAACCACTGTAGCCGATTCAGACAGGGCTCAACCCACTGTAGCCGATTCAGACAGGGCTCAACCCACTGTAGCCGATTCAGACAGGGCTCAACCCACTGTAGCCGATTCAGACAGGGCTCAACCCACTGTAGCCGATTCAGACAGGGCTCAACCCACTGTAGCCGATTCAGACAGGGCTCAACCCACTGTAGCCGATTCAGACAGGGCTCAACCCACTGTAGCCGATTCAGACAGGGCTCAACCCACTGTAGCCGATTCAGACAGGGCTCAACCCACTGTAGCCGATTCAGACAGGGCTCAATCCACTGTAGCCGATTCAGACAGGGCTCAACCCACTGTAGCCGATTCAGACAGGGCTCAACCCACTGTAGCCGATTCAGACAGGGCTCAAACCACTGTAGCCAATTCAGACAGCGTCTGGTGAAGGTATGAGACCTCACAGCAGTTCACAACACATTGTAGAAGTGTATCGTATCACAGATGGAATCAGTTGGGTTCCCGAGTGACGCAGTGGTCTGAGGCACTGCATCTCAGTGCAAGAGGCATCACTATAGTACCTGGTTTGAATCCAGGCTGTATCACATCCGGCTGTGATTGGATGGTGCACATTTGCCCCAGCGTCGTCGTGGTTTGGCCGGTGTAGGCCGTCATTGTAAATGAGAATTTGTTCTTGACTGACTTGCCTATTTAAATGAAAGTTAAAAAAACAAACAAATTAAATATAGTGGACACTTGCACATGACCAGTGTTACATTCCTCAAAACTGCATATGAGAGAGTGAACATGAAGACATGGCTAAAGGTCAATCAGATTTGTGAACATGGTCCCTAGCTGTGTGTTGCCGCTTTCCATGTTGTCTGTTGTCTGTAGCTTGTGAGGTGTGGAAACACTTTTGTTGCTTTTATGGATTTTGTCTTGTTGCTTTTTTGTTCTGTGTTGCTCTGTCTGTATGCTACGTCTTGCTTGTTCTATGTTGCTCTGCATTTGCTCACTGCTCAACGATTGTCTGTATTGTAATTGTTTTTAAATAACCTGCCCAGGGACTGCGGTTGAAAATGAGCCCGGATGGCTAAAACCGTCACTTTTACTGAAACGTTGATTAATGTGCAGCTGTCCCTGTAAAAATAAAAAATAAACTCAACTCAAACTCAAACTGGGTCATGGGTGAAAGCATTATGCACAGCAGACTACAGTAGCCTCCCACTGGGCACAGAGGTCAGTCACACCACTGGGTACAGATGTCAGTCACACCACTGGGTACAGATGTCAGTCACTTCAACATCTGCTTTTGATTTACATTTTGTTGAACACATGTGAATTAAATGTGAAATCAACCAACAAAATGGTCACCCGTCATTGGATTTAAAAAGTTGGGGTAAAAAAAAAGAAGAAGATTAAATTGCCTTACGTTGATGATTTTTTGCAAATTCAATAATTTTTGGGGGGGTTGAAATGACATGGAAACAACGTTTATTCAACCCGTTTTTGCCCAGTTGGCTGAAATCCAGACCTGTTTTGTGCTATGACTCCACTCGTTGTTCTCTGTGCCACTGCCAAACCACAGCATGACAAGGACTGGCCAGGGGTGGAATGTTAGCACAAACAGACTGGTACCCAGGCTAGACCTACAGATATGGGGGGAGACATAAATATGTACTGTAGATGCAAGCCTATGGGATTGTCCTTTGGATATTGTGTCTCTATTGGTAGACTGGGTGGGTGGAGAGAGAGCATACATTGGTAGACTGGGTGGGTGGAGCGTTAGCATACCTGATTATACAGTCTTAAGTCCTAGCGGAGTTGGCATGAACTGAGAGCATACATGTACCTGATTCTACAGAGTAAAACACACCCCTGTACTCGTAGGGTGTGCATCCTAAATAGCAGGGCCTGGTTAAAAAGTAGTGCACTATTCTAGGGAAAATAGGGTGTCATTGGGTACACGGCTATAGAGTGGGTTGGTGAACAGCTTGTACAGTGTTTACTCCAGTACACTGCTGCGTCCGTAGGGGAGTTGACAGGACTGAGTAAAGAGACCAAAAGGGTAGACTATAAGAGGAGGATATTGATGTTCACAGCTACTATATCAGCACAGCGTTGAGTGAGGTAAGTTATACCTGAATCTACATTTACCTGTATGGAGCCGTAACACATTCGGACGTAAACCACCGCTGCACTTGCCGCATTAGATATTTGGTTATTTCAAAAAAAAATGTTAGGATTCTATGGCTCCTTATCTCAAAGCTTCATGTTTCATTTCATTTCATTTCTGCTCTCTCTCATCAGTGGAGAATTAGTCAGTTCTACATCAGTGCAGAATTAGTCAGTTCTCTCATCCGTGGAGAATTAGTCAGTTCTACATCAGTGTAGTTTTAGTCAGTTCTACATCAGTGTAGATTTAGTCAGTTCTACATCAGTGGAGAATTAGTCAGTTCTACATCAGTGGAGAATTAGTCAGTTCTACATCCGTGTAGAATTAGTCAGTTCTACATCAGTGGAGATTTAGTCAGTTCTACATCAGTGGAGAATTAGTCAGTTCTACATCCGTGGAGAATTAGTCAGTTCTCTCATTAGTGTAGAAATAGTCAGTTCTACATCAGTGGAGAATTAGTCAGTTCTACATCAGTGGAGAATTAGTCAGTTCTACATCAGTGGAGAATTAGTCAGTTCTCTCATTAGTGTAGAAATAGTCAGTTCTACATCAGTGTAGAAATAGTCAGTTCTACGTCCGTGTAGAATTAGTCAGTTCTACATCAGTGTAGTTTTAGTCAGTTCTACATCAGTGTAGAATTAGTCAGTTCTACATCCGTGGAGAATTAGTCAGTTCTACATCAGTGGAGAATTAGTCAGTTCTACATCAGTGGAGAATTAGTCAGTTCTACATCAGTGTAGTTTTAGTCAGTTCTCTCATCAGTGTAGATTTAATCGGTTCTCTCATCAGTGGAGAATTAGTCAGTTCTACATCAGTGTAGAATTAGTCAGTTCTCTCATCAGTGGAGAATTAGTCAGTTCTCTCATCAGTGGAGAATTAGTCAGTTCTACATCAGTGTAGAATTAGTCAGTTCTACATCAGTGTAGTTTTAGTCAGTTCTACATCAGTGTAGTTTTAGTCAGTTCATGCTTCTCTGATCGATATTCTTCCGTTTCCATGTTGTTTTACGGCGTTTCCTCAACGGCTGGTTGCTTAGTCTTTTACCGTACTCTATTTCTTGGGTTTGGTTCTCAGTATGAGTCATGAAAGCTATTTTGTTCAAGATCAAAGTGTATGGAAACGTGATAGAAATGATTTTCATTAGTCAATAAAATGTGCCTGAGTCTGGTGGTTAGCCATCCAGATCCCATATACCACTGGGGATGTGGGTTCTAAGCCCATCTCAGCCATTCCTCTCTGTCTCCTTCTGTATATGTCTCCCCTCTACATTCTGACTATCACTGTTCATCAAACGATGAAATACAAAAAAGAATATACAGTCTGTTATTTCAAACAAAATGCAGTGAGCTGTATGTATGTCTCGCTGCACATCATAATCCACAAAAAGGGTTCACACAACATGGGTTTATCAAAGTATATTCGGGAGAAAAAAAACATTTCTCGCAATGTTTACAAATCACTGCCTGTTCCCTCTTCTCAGGTTCACACATAAAAACCAGCAAGATGAAGACGGTGATGTTGGCTGTGGCTCTGGCCCTGCTGTTGGCTAGTGGTGGGTCTGTCACTAATTAACTACTGAGAAAACACTTCTAACCCCTTCTGTACTGTGGTGCTGAGTAAGGCTCTGGAACGGTCTCATATGTAGCGTTCGTGACATGTCGGGAAACTAGAAAACTCGGGAATTTTCCAACTTGGTAATTCCTTGTAGAAAGATGATACCCCAGTTTCCCAGTTTGGAGAAGTATCAGAATCAACCAATAGGAAGCTCTACGCTATAACATATGTTTAATTTTATCTCAGAGGATCAGAGTTTTCCGACTTGTCATGAATGCAGCATTAGGGTGTTGCGAAATTCTGAAAACTTTTCTCAAACTCTCAGTGTGACTTCCCTCACTGCTTTTTACCTACCGAATCCTTCAACTGGACTATTTCTGAAAAACCTGGGAACTTTGCCAAACCTGCGGGAAGTAGGGGGGCTGAGGGCGCTGCCGTATATATTATTGGTTTCCCCCCCAAAAGTAGTGCACTGGGCATTTATTAGTATTAACGGACCGGTATAGACGTCTGTAGCGCGGGAAAAACATTTGTTTTTCAGCATCTCAGAACAGTATCTTGCAGAATTCAATAGTTGGAATTGTAAGAGTTGTTCCCCTCTCCCTTTCTCTGTGATTGACCGTCAGGTGTAAATAAGAATTTGTTCTTAACTGACTTGCCTAGTTAAATAAAGGTTAAATAAAATAAAAATCCAGACAGAACAAAACCCTGTCCTCAAACACTTATATCAAAAGTGATGTGATGTGGTGATGATGTGGTGATGTGATGTGATGATGTGGTGATGCGATGATGTGATGATGTGGTGATGTGGTGATGTGATGATGTGGTGATGTGATGATGTGATGATGTGGTGATGTGATGATGTGGTGATGTTATGATGTGGTGATGTGATGTGATGATGTGATGATGAGGTGATGATGTGGTGATGTGATGATGTGGTGATGTGATGATGTGGTGATGTTATGATGTGGTGATGTGGTGATGTGATGATGTGGTGATGATGTGGTGATGTGATGATGTGGTGATGATGTGATGATGTGATGATGATGTGGTGATGATGATGTGATGATGTGATGTGATGATGTGGTGATGTGATGATGTGATGATGTGGTGATGTGATGATGTGCTGATGATGTGATGTGGTGACGTGATGACGTGGTGATGTGATGATGTGGTGATGTGATGATGATGTGGTGATGATGTGGTGATGTGATGATGTGATGATGTGATGTGATGATGTGATGATGATGTGATGATGTGATGTGGTGATGTGATGATGATGTGGTGATGTGATGATGTGGTGATGATGTGATGTGGTGACGTGATGACGTGGTGATGTGGTGATGTGATGATGTGATGATGAGGTGATGTGATGATGTGGTGATGTGATGATGATGTGGTGATGATGTGATGATGTGATGTGATGATGTGATGATGATGTGATGATGATGTGATGATGTGATGAGGTGATGATGTGGTGATGTGATGATGTGGTGTGGTGATGATGTGGTGATATGTTGATGTTTTGATGTGGTGATGTGATGATGTGATGATGAGGTGATGTGATGATGTGGTGATGTGATGATGTGGTGATGTGATGATGATGTGGTGATGATGTGATGATGATGTGATGATGATGTGATGATGTGATGAGGTGATGATGTGGTGATGTGATGATGTGGTGTGGTGATGATGTGGTGATATGTTGATGTTTTGATGTGCCGTAGCTCAGTTGGTAGACCATGGTGCTTGCAATGCCAGAAAAGTGGGTTGGATTCCCGGGACCACCCATATTTAAAATCTATGCACACACATGTAATTCACTTTGGCTAAAAGTGTCTGCTAAGATGGTATAAATATGATGAGGCTCAGTGGGTAGAGCATGGCTCTTGCCATGTTAGGGTTGTGAGTTCGATTCCCCACAGGGGACCAATGTGAAAACGTATGCACTCACAACTCTAAATTGCTCTGGATAAGAGCATCTGCTAAAATAGAAAAGGAATGAATAGACCAACTCAGTTTTTCCACATAGAAATAAGTTGAATTTGCAAAGTATTTCAAGAAACTGGAAAGCACATCAAGCAAGTCTTTTTATATTCCACAAGTATTATCAGATCAACTGTTTAGTACAGATAATTATCAGACTCCAGTTACAGATGCTGGTAAAACATTCAAATACATTTAGATAAAATTTTGTCACAAAAGTTGTGCACTGGGCCTTGACTAGTCCTAGGGCTTGACTAGTAATTGGCCTTGACTAGTCCTGGGCCTTGACTAGTCCTGGGCCTTGACTAGTCCTGGTGCTTGACTAGTCCTGGTGCTTGACTAGTCCTGGTGCTTGACTAGTCCTGGTGCTTGACTAGTCCTGGGCCTTGACTAGTCCTGGAGCTTGACTAGTCGTGGAGCTTGACTAGTCGTGGGCCTTGACTAGTCCTGGGCCTTGACTAGTCCGGCATTAGCTTACCAATATATAGACATCTTCAGCGCTGGCAATTTTTTCTCTCTCCTGCATAGTAAAATAAAAAATCACACCTCCAAACTAGTTCCAGCGGCTTTGAACGTTGCAACCCTAGTATTTTACCCATGAGTCCCTGAACGATATGACTTCCATCTGGCCAATATACTATATATACTATATATACTGTAGTGTTGCTATTGCGTGATTATAATTCTGTGGTCCTAACACAATGCTGTGCTGTAGGTGTGTTCTACTGTTCCTATGACATTGCTATAACTGTGACGTCCTAACACAGCGCTGTGTTGTCTCCTAGGTGAAGCCTTGGACTGTCTGCGCTGTGTGCCAACTAAGGCAGGAAGAGACTGTGAGGTGACAGTAGAAACCTGCCCCCTAGAGAAGGACGGCTGTGCAGCTGCCAGGTTCCTCAGAGCACCATGTAAGTAATGTTACTGACCCAGGTTCAAGACCTGGGTCTTCAGACTATGTTAGCCCGCTGAGCTAAACACTAATTATTTAAAAATAGACTTGAAAAAGAGTAATGTTGATGCTAGATTACTTGAAAAACAGCATTGGATGTCATGTCCCACAAAGTTCTGTGCCAGTATTCACAAATTCTCAGAGTGGTGTAGATTTATATCATAATGAATAAGACTATATGGACTCACAATCAGCTCTCCTGCTCTAAGACGCTTTGTGGAACCTGCAACAAAAATATATATAAATATAATGCTGGTCTGTCCTGTTTTATTCTCAGAGGAGATGCAGGCCCTGGTTTGAATGATCAAGAATCAAAAGTTTTTAATACAGATTATAGTCAACCGTTAACACCTATCACATAGTAATTTAACATTGTTCTGTATTTTCTCTCTCAGTTGGCCATTTCCAGAGATGCATGGACCTGTCGGGCTGTAAGCTGTTCCAAACCAACGCTTACATCAACATGAAGTGCTGTGGCACTGACAAGTGCAACACATTCTAGAATCTATATACTGGTTCACGTTCTAGAATCTATATACTGGTTCACGTTCTAGAATCTATATACTGGTTCACATTCTAGAATCTATATACTGGTTCACATTCTAGACCAGGGGTATTCACATGCTTCCCTAGAGGTCTGGAGTACTGTTGGTTTTCTGTTCTACCTGGTAATTCATTGTTCCCACCTGGTGTCTAAATCAGTCACTGATTAGAAATGAAATAAATACAAAAACAGTGGAACTGGCTTTGAAGTCGAGATTTGGATTTAAGGGTTCTATCTACACCCATATTGCTCTAGTTTATAACATCCTGATTCAGTTCATTGAAGAGAGGAGGTAGAGCATCCACCAGGCAAACCATCACATCAACCACCAGAACATCAACCACAAGAACATCAACCATCACAACATCAACCATCACAACCATCACAACATCACATCAACAACTGTCACATCAACCATCACAACATCAACCATTACATCAACCATCACAACATCAACCATCACAACATCAATCATCACAACATCAACCACCAGAACATCAACCATCACAACATCAACCATCACAACATCAACCATCACAACATCAACCATCACAACATCAACCACCAGAACATCAACCATCACAACCATCACAACATCAACCATCACAACATCAACCATCACAACATCAACCACCAGAACATCAACCATCACCACATCAACCATCACCACATCAACCATCACCACATCAACCACCAGAACATCAACCATCACAACATCAACCATCACAACATCAACCATCACAACATCAACCATCACAACCATCACAACATCAACCATCACAACATCAAGCACCAGAACATCAACCATCACAACATCAACCACCAGAACATCAACCACCAGAACATCAACCATCACCACATCAACCATCACCACATCAACCATCACATCAACCATCACCACATCAACCACCAGAACATCAACCATCACAACATCAACCATCACAACATCAACCATCACAACATCAACCATCACAACATCAACCACCAGAACATCAACCATCACAACATCAACCATCACAACATCAACCATCACAACATCAACCATCACAACATCAACCATCACAACATCACATCAACAACTGTCACATCAGCCATCACAACATCAAGCATTACAACATCAACCATCACAACATCAACCATCACATCAACCATCACAACATCAACCACCAGAACATCAACCATCACAACATCAACCATCACAACATCAACCATCAACCATCACAACATCAACCACCAGAACATCAACCATCACAACATCAACCATCACAACATCAACCATCAACCATCACAACATCAACCATTACAACATCAACCATTACAACATCAACCATCACAACATCAACCATCACAACATCAACCATCACAACATTAACCATCACAACATTAACCATCACAACATTAACCATCACAACATCAACCATCACAACATCAACCATCACAACATTAACCATCACAACATTAACCATCACAACATTAACCATCACAACATTAACCATCACAACATTAACCATCACAACATTAACCATCACAACATCAACCATCACAACATCAACCATTACAACATCAACCATCACAACATCAACCATCACAACATCAACCATCACAACATCAACCATCACAACATCAACCATCACAACATTAACCATCACAACATTAACCATCACAACATCAACCATCACAACATCAACCACCAGAACATCAACCATCACAACATCAACCATCACAACATCAACCACCACAACATCAACCATCACAACATTAACCATCACAACATTAACCATCACAACATCAACTATCACAACATCAACCACCAGAACATCAACCATCACAACATCAACCACCACAACATCAACCATCACAACATCAACCATCACAACATCAACCATTACCACATCAACCATCACAACATCAACCATCACATCAACAACTGTCACATCAACCATCACAACATCAACCATCACAACATCAACCATCACAACATCAACCACCACAACATCAACCACCACAACATCAACCATCAACCACCAGAACATCAACCATCACAACATCAACCATCACAACATCAACCATCACAACATCAACCACCACAACATCAACCATCACAACATTAACCATCACAACATTAACCATCACAACATCAACTATCACAACATCAACCACCAGAACATCAACCATCACAACATCAACCACCACAACATCAACCATCACAACATCAACCATCACAACATCAACCATTACCACATCAACCACCACAACATCAACCATCACAACATCAACCATCACATCAACAACTGTCACATCAACCATCACAACATCAACCATCACAACATCAACCATCACAACATCAACCATCACAACATCAACCACCACAACATCAACCATCAACCATCACAACATCAACCACCAGAACATCAACCACCACAACATCAACCACCACAACATCAACCATCACAACATCAACCATCACAACATCAACCACCACAACATCAACCATCAACCACCAGAACATCAACCATCACAACATCAACCATCACAACATCAACCATCACAACATCAACCATCACAACATCAACCACCACAACATCAACCATCAACCACCAGAACATCAACCACCAGAACATCAACCATTACAACATCAACCATCACAACATCAACCATCACAACATCAACCATCACAACATCAACCATCACAACATCAACCATTACAACATCAACCATCACAACATCAACCATTACCACATCAACCATCACAACATCAACCATCACATCAACAACTGTCACATCAACCATCACAACATCAACCATCACAACATCAACCATCACAACATCAACCATCACAACATCAACCACCACAACATCAACCACCACAACATCAACCATCACAACATCAACCATCACAACATCAACCATCACAACCATCACATCACATCAACAAATGTCACATCAACCATCACAACATCAACCATCACAACCATCACAACATCAACCATCACAACATCAACCATCACAACATCACATCAACCATCACAACATCAACCGTCACATCAACCACTCAAATATGCTTGATATTTATCAACAAACGTGAATAATTATTCGACTTGAAATTAACCAAAACCTTGAATCCCTTGGTAGTTAAAATCTTTTTTCAAAATGATTGAATCTGAGCAAAGTGTATCAATCATCATTACAGGAATTATACAACAAACACTTCTGAAATAAATAATCACTTTTTGCTTTAATGATTACAATCAAAAAACACTTTTGTACAACATTAGAAAATACGATGCAGATATTCTGTCTGACGACAAAAACAACTATTGGGGGGGGGAGAGAAACACATCTGACTGACAACGATGGGGGGGGAGAGAGAAACACATCTGACTGACAACGATGGGGGGGGAGAGAAACACATCTGACTGACAACGATGGGGGGGGAGAGAGAAACACATCTGACTGGCAACGATGGGGGGGGGAGAGAAACACATCTGACTGACAACGATGGGGGGGGGAGAGAAACACATCTGACTGACAACGATGGGGGGGAGAGAGAAACACATCTGACTGACAACGATGGGGGGGGAGAGAGAAACACATCTGACTGACAACGATGGGGGGGGGAGAGAAACACATCTGACTGACAACGATGGGGGGGGAGAGAAACACATCTGACTGACAACGATGGGGGGAGAGAGAAACACATCTGACTGACAACGATGGGGGGGAGAGAGAAACACATCTGACTGACAACGATGGGGGGGAGAGAAACACATCTGACTGACAACGATGGGGGGGGGAGAGAAACACATCTGACTGACAACGATGGGGGGGGGAGAGAAACACATCTGACTGACAACGATGGGGGGGAGAGAGAAACACATCTGACTGACAACGATGGGGGGGGGGGGAGAAACACATCTGACTGACAACGATGGGGGGGGGAGAGAAACACATCTGACTGACAACGATGGGGGGAGAGAGAAACACATCTGACTGACAACGATGGGGGGGGGGAGAGAAACACATCTGACTGACAACGATGGGGGGGAGAGAGAAACACATCTGACTGACAACGATGGGGGGGAGAGAGAAACACATCTGACTGACAACGATGGGGGGGGGGGAGAGAAACACATCTGACTGACAACGATGGGGGGGGGAGAGAAACACATCTGACTGACAACGATGGGGGGGAGAGAGAAACACATCTGACTGACAACGATGGGGGGAGAGAGAAACACATCTGACTGACAACGATGGGGGGGGAGAGAGAAACACATCTGACTGACAACGATGGGGGGGGGAGAGAAACACATCTGACTGACAACGATGGGGGGGGGGGGGAGAGAAACACATCTGACTGACAACGATGGGGGGGAGAGAAACACATCTGACTGACAACGATGGGGGGAGAGAGAAACACATCTGACTGACAACGATGGGGGGGGGAGAGAGAAACACATCTGACTGACAACGATGGGGGGGGGGAGAGAAACACATCTGACTGACAACGATGGGGGGGGAGAGAAACACATCTGACTGACAACGATGGGGGGGAGAGAGAAACACATCTGACTGACAACGATGGGGGGGGGAGAGAAACACATCTGACTGACAACGATGGGGGGGGGAGAGAAACACATCTGACTGACAACGATGGGGGGGGAGAGAAACACATCTGACTGACAACGATGGGGGGGGGAGAGAAACACATCTGACTGACAACGATGGGGGGGGGAGAGAAACACATCTGACTGACAACGATGGGGGGGGGGGGAGAAACACATCTGACTGACAACGATGGGGGGGGAGAGAGAAACACATCTGACTGACAACGATGGGGGGGAGAGAGAAACACATCTGACTGACAACGATGGGGGGGGAGAGAGAAACACATCTGACTGACAACGATGGGGGGGAGAGAAACACATCTGACTGACAACGATGGGGGGGGGGGAGAAACACATCTGACTGACAACGATGGGGGGGGAGAGAAACACATCTGACTGACAACGATGGGGGGGGAGAGAGAAACACATCTGACTGACAACGATGGGGGGGGGGGGGGGAGAAACACATCTGACTCACAACGATGGGGGGGGGGGGGAGAGAGAAACACATCTGACTGACAACGATGGGGGGGGGAGAGAAACACATCTGACTGACAACGATGGGGGGGGGGGGGGGGGGAGAAACACATCTGACTGACAACGATGGGGGGGAGAGAGAAACACATCTGACTGACAACGATGGGGGGGGGAGAGAAACACATCTGACTGACAACGATGGGGGGGGGAGAGAAACACATCTGACTGACAACGATGGGGGGGGGAGAGAAACACATCTGACTGACAACGATGGGGGGGGGGAGAGAAACACATCTGACTGACAACGATGGGGGGGAGAGAGAAACACATCTGACTGACAACGATGGGGGGGAGAGAGAAACACATCTGACTGACAACGATGGGGGGGGAGAGAGAAACACATCTGACTGACAACGATGGGGGGGAGAGAGAAACACATCTGACTGACAACGATGGGGGGGGGGAGAGAAACACATCTGACTGACAACGATGGGGGGAGAGAGAAACACATCTGACTGACAACGATGGGGGGGGGGGGAGAGAAACACATCTGACTGACAACGATGGGGGGGGGGGGGAGAGAAACACATCTGACTGACAACGATGGGGGGGGGAGAGAAACACATCTGACTGACAACGATGGGGGGGGGGGGGGAGAAACACATCTGACTGACAACGATGGGGGGGGGAGAGAAACACATCTGACTGACAACGATGGGGGGGGGGAGAGAAACACATCTGACTGACAACGATGGGGGGGGAGAGAAACACATCTGACTGACAACGATGGGGGGGAGAGAGAAACACATCTGACTGACAACGATGGGGGGGGGGAGAGAAACACATCTGACTGACAACGATGGGGGGGGAGAGAAACACATCTGACTGACAACGATGGGGGGGAGAGAGAAACACATCTGACTGACAACGATGGGGGGGGGAGAGAAACACATCTGACTGACAACGATGGGGGGGGAGAGAAACACATCTGACTGACAACGATGGGGGGGGAGAGAAACACATCTGACTGACAACGATGGGGGGGGGGAGAGAAACACATCTGACTGACAACGATGGGGGGGGGAGAGAAACACATCTGACTGACAACGATGGGGGGGGGGGAGAAACACATCTGACTGACAACGATGGGGGGGGAGAGAGAAACACATCTGACTGACAACGATGGGGGGGAGAGAGAAACACATCTGACTGACAACGATGGGGGGGGAGAGAGAAACACATCTGACTGACAACGATGGGGGGGAGAGAAACACATCTGACTGACAACGATGGGGGGGGGGGAGAAACACATCTGACTGACAACGATGGGGGGGGAGAGAAACACATCTGACTGACAACGATGGGGGGGGAGAGAGAAACACATCTGACTGACAACGATGGGGGGGGGGGGGGGGGAGAAACACATCTGACTCACAACGATGGGGGGGGGGGGAGAGAGAAACACATCTGACTGACAACGATGGGGGGGGGAGAGAAACACATCTGACTGACAACGATGGGGGGGGGGGGGGGAGAAACACATCTGACTGACAACGATGGGGGGGAGAGAGAAACACATCTGACTGACAACGATGGGGGGGGGAGAGAAACACATCTGACTGACAACGATGGGGGGGGGAGAGAAACACATCTGACTGACAACGATGGGGGGAGAGAGAAACACATCTGACTGACAACGATGGGGGGGGGGGGAGAAACACATCTGACTGACAACGATGGGGGGGGGGAGAGAAACACATCTGACTGACAACGATGGGGGGGAGAGAGAAACACATCTGACTGACAACGATGGGGGGGAGAGAGAAACACATCTGACTGACAACGATGGGGGGGGAGAGAGAAACACATCTGACTGACAACGATGGGGGGGAGAGAGAAACACATCTGACTGACAACGATGGGGGGGGAGAGAAACACATCTGACTGACAACGATGGGGGGAGAGAGAAACACATCTGACTGACAACGATGGGGGGGGGGGGGAGAGAAACACATCTGACTGACAACGATGGGGGGGGGGGGGAGAGAAACACATCTGACTGACAACGATGGGGGGGGGAGAGAAACACATCTGACTGACAACGATGGGGGGGGGGGGAGAGAAACACATCTGACTGACAACGATGGGAGGGGGAGAGAAACACATCTGACTGACAACGATGGGGGGGAGAGAAACACATCTGACTGACAACGATGGGGGGGGGGAGAGAGAAACACATCTGACTGACAACGATGGGGGGGGGGGGAGAGAAACACATCTGACTGACAACGATGGGGGGGAAATGAAGTAGACAAAGAGCTGTGTATTAGAGGGACAGAGGAACAGATACTAATGCATCAGAAATGACTAAGGAACAACTCTTAACTTCCACATAAATTGAACGTTCACTTATTCATGCATTGATGTCAATGGGAGACGAGGTGAACATTTGACTTAAGAAAGTTAGGTTTCTCCCTGAAGTTTATTGGAAGATTTCCTATTAGTTTTAGTGATGCACGGATTGACAATGACAACAATGACAGAGCCCAGCTAGCACACAACGTTCTGAGAACGTTTCTTAGTGCTTGGTGAGTGTGTGGTTGTCCTATGGTTATTTTGCATACAACCTTCCCACAACGTTCTGGGAATAGTGCCGGGTAGTTGATTGGCTATGGAACATTCTCAGCACAATTATGGAACTTTGAAAATGACATTACTTTAACAGAACGTTTCCTAAAATGTCAAACATGATTTACATCTCATTTCAATTTTGGTAATGTTCTAGAAACGTTCTCCAACTGGTTTGACATTTTAAAATAGTTCAGAGAAGGTTAAGAAACAACATTCTTCTGTGGGAACTTCAGTATAACGTTTCCTACAGGTGTCCTCGTTACAGGTGTCCTCGTTACAGGTGTCCTCGTTACAGGTGTCCTCGTTACAGGTGTCCTCGTTACAGGTGTCCTCGTTACAGGTGTCCTCGTTGGTTTTATTTAAAGTCATGTTCTCATATTGTTCCCGAAAGTTCCATAAAAACCACAGAAAACTTTAGTAACGTTCAGAGAATGTTCTAAGAATGTTATTTAAAAACATACATTCCCGTTCTCTGCGTCAACACAACTCTCTCTATCCTGTATCTTGTTAAGTGTGGACAGGTGTGTAGTCCACGCCCACTAATTAACCACACCTGATCATAATGAGTGTCTGTTTACATTTGAAACGGGGTCTGTTTGAATACACTAAAATTAACAGCCTAGTATGCGTAAAAATAACATTGCATGTTAGCTCCATCCTGGTGGCACAGTGGACTAATTCCATGGTTAGAGTTACACGAAGAGAAAACAATCATCCATTAAATAAAAATATTAAAAAACACAATTCAATAGAAGGGAATGTTTTGTCTTCATATTATCTCTAATATGAGGAGGTTGAATATATCTCTGATCTTCCATAGTCACCCTTCCACCATAAATGTGTTGTTGTATGTGTCGAACTGCTTTGCTTTATCTTGGCCAGGTCGCAATTGTAAATGAGAACGTGTTCTCAATTTGCCTACCTGGTTAAATAAAGGTTAAATAAAAAAAAAATAAAAAAAAAAAAATAAAGCCAGAATGGACACCTGTGCAGCCCCATGTGAGAAGCCAGACATAGTATTCTGATACATCTTTATGAGAAACAGGAGTCTGATCTACCATCCTGACCGCTGAAACTTTTGCAAGATCAGGATGGTCAAACAAGGCAGAAACAGCCCCTAAACCCTACCCCCTGGATACTAGGGGCTAAGAGAAGTGACTAGGGGGGTAAGGGTGTAGGGTCTAGGGGTTATTTCTGGACGTGGCTCTCAGTTTCGCATCAGGGCTGAGCACAGAACAGATGAGAAGTGGATTGTGGGAAATGTACAGCATGACAGCCACTCACCCTTTCATGACAAACAGAGAAACAGAAATACTGAAAAATAAACTGTTGGTGAGTTGACAGTTGAAGACTGTTGAAGACAGCTGAAGAGAGCTGAAGAGTAGTAGTTGTACTGGCAGGAAGCCTTCAAGTAACGGGATATCCCAGTGCAGTGTTCGGTTCTCTGTTCTGATTGATCAGCAGCTCTACATCAAGGAGCAGGAAGTCTTCCCTGGTTGGACGCCGCCTTCCAGCTTCTCCGCCTCCAGGATCATCCTCTTGAACACCTCCACCGCCGTCTGACACACACACACACACACACACACACACACACACACACACACACACACACACAACACAACAGATATAGTGTGCGCGCCGCACTCCCACACAAGGATCCCCCCTCTTTTCTTTTTTTTTCCAGGGGGTTTTTGGGGGGGGGGGAGCTGGTTCTATTATCAGGTGAGACTGGTTACTATTTCAGGTGAGATGGTTCTATTATCAGGTGACTGGTTACTATTATCAGGTGAGCTGGTTCTGATTATCAGGTGAACTGTTCTATTATCAGGTGAGCTGGTTTCTATTACAGGTGAGTGGTTCTATTATCATGTGAGATGGTTTCTATTATCAGGTGAGAGGTTCTATTATCAGGTGAGCTGGTTCTATATCAGGTGAAGGTTCTATATCAGGTGAGACTGGTTCTATTATAAGGTGAACTGTTCTATTATCAGGTGACTGACTGGTTCTATTATCAGGTGAAGTCTATTATCTGGTTCTATTATCAGGGAACTGGTTCTATTATCAGGTGAGCTGTTCTATTATCAGGTGAACTGGTTCTATTTATCAGGATGAACGCTGGTTCTATTATCAGGTGAGCTGGTTCTATTATCAGGTGAACTGGTGGTCTATTATCAGGTGAGCTGGTTCTTTATCAGGTTAACTGGTTTCAGGTGACGGTAAAACTGGTTCTATTATCATGTGAGCTGGTATATATCAGGTGAAGCTGGTTCTATTATCAGGGAACGGTTCTATTATCAGGTGAGTCGGATCTATTATCAGTGAACTGGTTCTATTATCAGGTGAGACTGGTTCTATTATCAGGTGATCGGTGCTATTATCAGGTGAAGTGGTTCTATTATCAGGTGAGCTGGTTACTATTATCAGGTGAACTGGTTATATTATCAGGTGAGCTGGTTCATTATCAGGTGAGTGGTTCTATTATCAGGTGAGCTGGTTCTATTATAAGGTGAATGGTTCTATATACGGTGAGCTGGTTCTATTACAGGTGAACTGGTTCTATTAGCAGGTGAGCAGGTTCTATTAACAGGTGAGCTGGTTCTATTATCAGCTGAACTGGTTCTATTACAGGGAGCTGGTTATTATCAGGTGAGCTGGTTCTATTACCAGGTGAACTGGTTCTTACAGGTGATGGTCTATTATCAGGTGAGCTGGTTCTATTATCAGGTGAACTGGTTTTATTATCAGGTGAGATGGTTCTATTATTCAGGTGAGCTGGTTCTATATCCGGTGAGCTGGTTCATTATCAGGTGAACGGTTCTATTATCAAGTGAGACTGGTTCTATTATCAGGTTGAACTGGTTCTATTATCAGGCTGAGCTGGTTCTATATCAGGTGAGATGGTTCTATATCAGGTGAGCTGGTTCATTATCAGGTGAGCTGGTTCTATTACCAGTGAACTGGTTCTTATTATCAGGTGAGCTGGTTCTATTATCAGGTGAGCTGTTCTTATTATCAGTGAGATGTTCTATATCAGGTGAGCTGGTTCTATTATCAGGTGAGCTGTTTCTATTACAGGTGAGATGGTTCTATTATCAGGTGAACTGGTGCTATTATCAGGTGAACTGGTTCTATTATCAGGTGAATGGTTATATTAGTCAGGTGAGCTGGTTCTATTATCAGGTGAGCTGGTTTATTATCAGGTGAGCTGTTCTATATCAGGCTGAACTGGTTCTATTATCAGGTGAAACTGGTTCTATATCAGGTGAGATGGTTCTCTTTATCAGGTGAGAGCGTTCTATTATCAGGTGAGCAGGGGTCTATTAACAGTGAGTCTGGTTCTATTATCAGGTGAGCTGGGTCATAATCAGGTAGGCTGGTTCTATTATCAGTGAGTTGGTTTATTATCAGGTGAACTGGTTCTATTATCAGGTGAGCGGTTCTATATCAGGTGAGCGGTTCTATTATCAGGTGAATGGTTCTAATATCAGGTGAGCTGGTTCTATTATCAGGTGAACTGGTTCTATTATCATGGGAGCTTTATTACAGGTGAGTCTGGGTTCTATTACCAGGTGAACTGGTCTATTATCAGGTGAGCGGTATTTATTTATACAGGTTGAGCTGGTTCTATTACAGTGAGATGGTTCTATTATCAGGTGAGATGGTTCTATTATCAGGTGACCTTGGTTTAGGTATGTATATCAGGTGAGCTGGTTCTATTATCAGGTGAGACTGGTTCTAT
>NC_052317.1:45430402-45460402 GCF_016432855.1 Salvelinus namaycush
TCCCATGTATCCAAGACAAAACCACATGTTGTATCCCATGTATCCAAGACAAAAACCACATGTTGTATCCATGTGATCCAAGACAAAACCCACAGTTGTATCCCATGTATCCAAGACAAAAAACATGTTGTACCCATGTATCAAGACAAAACCACATGTTGTATCCCATGTATCCAAGACAAAACCACATGTTGTATCCCATGTATCCAAGACAAAACCACATGTTGTATCCCATGTATCCAAGACAAAACCACATGTTGTATCCCATGTATCCAAGACAAAACCACATGTTGTATCCCATGTATCCAGAACAAAACCACATGTTGTATCCCATGTATCCAAGACAAAACCACATGTTGTATCCCATATTCCCAAATGTTACAGACACAGTAGATGCACCCTCAGCCTCATCTGCAAAAATCTAAGCCATCCGGTTCAGGGGCAAAAATCTGAACCATCCTATTTTCAGGGGCAAAAATCTGAACCATCCTATTTTCAGGGGCAAAAATCTGAACCATCCTATTTTCGGGGGTAAAAATCTGAACCATCCTATTTTCAGGGGTAAAAATCTGAACCATCCTATTTTCAGGGGTAAAAATCTGAACCATCCTATTTTCAGGGGTAAAAATCTGAACCATCCTATTTTCAGGGGTAAAAATCTGAACCATCCTATTTTCAGGGGTAAAAATCTGAACCATCCTATTTTCAGGGGCAAAAGGAAGAGAGCCTGTGACTCGATTTCCTCTTTTGGACGTGTGTCTCGTTGTTTACAGTCCCCGGTGAAACATATAGCGCATTAGCATACAGTGCTGTGAAAAAAGTATTTGCCCCCTTTATAATTTTCTCCACTTTTGCATATTTTTTGATACTGAATGTTATCAGATCTTCAACTAAAACCTAATATTAGATAAAGGGGAACCTGAGTGAACAAATAACACAACAATTACATACTTATTTAATTTATTTCATAAACAAAGTTATGCAACACCCAATGCTCCTGTGTGAAAAACAAATTGCCCCCCTTACACTCAATAACTGGTTGTGCCACCTTTAACTGCACTGACTGCAACCAAACACTTCCTGTAGTTGTTGATCAGTCTCTCACATCACTGTGGAGGAATTTACTGTAGCTGTAAGAACCTTATTCCAACGGTTAAGCATGGTGGTGGTAGTGTGATGGTTTGGGGTCAGCATGGTGGTGGTAGTGTGATGGTTTGGGGTCGGCATGGTGGTGGTAGTGTGATGGTTTGGGGTCAGCATGGTGGTGGTAGTGTGATGGTTTGGGGTCGGCATGGTGGTGGTAGTGTGATGGTTTGGGGTCAGCATGGTGGGGGTAGTGTGATGGTTTGGGGTCGGCATGGTGGTGGTAGTGTGATGGTTTGGGGATGTTTTGCTGCCTCAGAACCTGAAGGACTTGCCTTAATATAAGGAACCATGAATTCTGCTCTGTATCAGAGAATTCTACAGGAGAATGTCAGGCCCTCCGTCTGTGAGCTGAAGCTGAAGCACAGCTGGGTCATGCAGTAAGACAATGATCCAAAACACACAAACAAGTCCACATGAAAATGGTTAAAAAGCAACAAATTTGAAGTTTTGGAATGGCCTAGTCAAAGTCCAGACCTAATCCCAATTGAGATGTTGTGACAGGACTTGAAACGAGTAGTTCATGCTTGAAAACTCACAAATGTCGCAGAGTTAAAACAGTTCTACATGGGAGAGTGGCGATGTGAGAGACTGATCAACAACTACAGGAAGTGTTTGGTTGCAGTCAGTACAGTTAAAGGTGGTACAACCCGTTATTGAGTGTAAGGGGGCAAAAATATTGAAAATCGGAAAGGGGGCAAATATTTTTTCAGAGCACTGTGTGACTGGAAAACATTGAGCTGTTCAAGCAAGTGCCACAAAGTCGACAAACACCACATTGTTATTCCATTATCGCCAGATAACGCTACCTAATATCGGGCTAGTAGCTAGCTACGGAACATTTGCTAGCTTTCTCTATGAAGTTGTTTCCATCTGAATGTTAACAGAGCAATACTCTCTCTCAACACCTACTTCACATCTACTGGACAGGATAAACCTCCTCTATCTCAACTCCTACTTCACATCTACAGGTTAAACCTCCTCTATCTCAACTCCTACTTCACATCTACAGGTTAAACCTCCTCTATCTCAACTCCTACTTCACATCTACTGGACAGGTTAAACCTCCTCTCTCTCAACACCTACTTCACATCTACTGGACAGGTTAAACCTCCTCTCTCTCAACACCTACTTCACATCTACTGGACAGGTTAAACCTCCTCTATCTCAACTCCTACTTCACAGGTTAAACCTCCTCTATCTCAACTCCTACTTCACATCTACTGGACAGGTTAAACCTCCTCTATCTCAACACCTACTTCACATCTACTGGACAGGTTAAACCTCCTCTATCTCAACACCTACTTCACATCTACTGGACAGGTTAAACCTCCTCTGACAGTTTGTTTCTCTCATCATGACCAGAATGTGGGGTGTTTAGTTTCAGGCATTTATTTTAGGCTGCTACGTCAGGTTACAGTAGAGGAGGGTTAATATACAGTCAGGTTACAGTAGAGGAGGGTTAATATACAGTCAGGTTACAGTAGAGGAGGGTTAATATACAGTCAGGTTACAGTAGAGGGTTAATATACAGTCAGGTTACAGTAGAGGGTTAATATACAGTCAGGTTCAGTAGTTAGAGGGTTAATATACAGTCAGGTACAGTAGAGGAGGGTTAATATACAGTCAGGTTACAGTAGAGGAGGGTTAATATACAGTCAGGTTACAGTAGGAGGGTTAATATACAGTCAGGTACAGTAGAGGGTTAATATACAGTCAGGTTCACAGTAGAGGAGGGTTAATATACAGTCAGGTTACAGTAGAGGAGGGTTATATACAGTCAGGTTACAGTAGAGGGTTTAATATACAGTCAGGTTACAGGAGAGGGTTAATATACAGTCAGGTTACAGTAGAGGGTTAATATTACAGTCAGGTTACAGTAGAGGAGGTTAATATACAGTCAGTTCAGTAGAGGGTTAATACAGTCAGTACGTAGAGGAGGGTTAATATACAGTCAGGTTACGTAGAGGAGGGTTAATATACTCAGGTTACAGTAGAGGAGGGTTAATTACAGTCAGGTTACAGTAGAGGAGGTTAATATACAGTCAGGTTACAGTAGAGGGTTAATATACAGTCAGGTTACAGTAGAGGGTTAATATACAGTCAGGTTACAGTAGAGGGTAATATACAGTCAGGTTACAGTAGAGGAGTTAATATACAGTCAGGTTACAGTAGAGGAGGGTTAATATACAGTCAGGTTACAGTAGAGGATTAATATACATCAGGTTACAGTAGAAGGGTTAATTATCAGTCAGGTTACAGTAGAGGAGGGTTAATATTACAGTCAGGTTACAGTAGAGGAGGGTTAATAACAGTCAGGTTACAAGAGAGGGTTAATATACAGTAAGTTACAGTAGAGGGTTAATATACAGTCAGGTTACAGTAGAGGGTTAATATACAGTCAGGTTACATAGAGGCAGGGTTATATACAGTCAGGTTACAGTAGAGGGTTAATATACAGTCAGGTTACAGTAGAGGAGGGTTAAATACAGTCGTTAAGTAGAGGAGGGTTAATATACAGTCAGGTTACAGTAGAGGGTTAATATACAGTCAGGTTACAGTAGAGGAGGGTTAATATACAGTCAGGTTACAGTAGAGGGTTAATATACAGTCAGGTTACAGTAGAGGGTTAATATACAGTCAGGTTACAGTAGAGGGTTAATATACAGTCAGGTTACAGTAGAGGGTTAACATACAGGTTACAGTAGAGGGTTAATACAGAGTCAGGTTACAGTAGAGGAGGGTTAATATACAGTCAGGTTACAGTAGAGGGTTAATATACAGTCAGGTTACAGTAGAGGGTTAATATACAGTCAGGTTACAGTAGAGGGTTAATATACAGTCAGGTTACAGTAGAGGGTTAATATACAGTCAGGTTACAGTAGAGGGTTAATATACAGTCAGGTTACAGTAGAGGGTTAATACACAGTCAGGTTACGTAGAGGGTTAATATACAGTCAGGTTACAGTAGAGGAGGGTTTATATTACAGTCAGGTTACAGTAGAGAGGTTAATATACGTCAGGTACGTAGATGGGTTAAATACAGTCAGGTTACAGTAGAGAGGGTTAATATACAGTCAGGTACAGTAGAGGGTTAATATACAGTCAGGTTACAGTAGAGGAGGGTTAATATACAGTCAGGTTACAGTAGAGGGTTAAATAATACAGTCAGGTTACAGTAGAGGGTTAATATACAGTCAGGTTACAGTAGAGGGTTAATATACAGTCAGGTTACAGTAGAGGGTTAACATACAGTCAGGTTACAGTAGAGGGTTAATATACAGTCAGGTTACAGTAGAGGGTTAATATACAGTCAGGTTACAGTAGAGGGTTAATATACAGTCAGGTTACAGTAGAGGGTTAATATACAGTCAGGTTACAGTAGAGGAGGGTTAATATACAGTCAGGTTACAGTAGAGGAGGGTTAATATACAGTCAGGTTACAGTAGAGGGTTAATATACAGTCAGGTTACAGTAGAGGGTTAATATACAGTCAGGTTACAGTAGAGGAGGGTTAATATACAGTCAGGTTACAGTAGAGGAGGGTTAATATACAGTCAGGTTACAGTAGAGGAGGGTTAATATACAGTCAGGTTACAGTAGAGGGTTAATATACAGTCAGGTTACAGTAGAGGGTTAATATACAGTCAGGTTACAGTAGAGGGTTAATATACAGTCAGGTTACAGTAGAAGTTAATATACAGTCAGGTTACAGTAGAGGAGGGATATCAGTGAGCTGGTTCTATATCAGGTGACTGGTTCTATTATCAGGTGAGATGGTTCTATTATCAGGTGACTGGTTCTATTATCAGGTGAACTGGTTCTATTATCAGGTGAACTGGTTCTATTATCAGGTGAACTGGTTCTATTATCAGGTGAGCTGGTTTATTATCAGGTGAACTGGTTCTATTATCAGGAACTGGTTCTATTATCAGGTGAGCTGGTTCTATTATCAGGTGAACTGGTTCTATTATCAGGTGAGCTGGTTCTATTATCAGGTGACTGGTTCTATATCAGGTAAACTTGGTTCTATTATCAGGTGAGCTGGTTATATTATCAGGTGAGTGGTTCTATTATCAGGTGAACTGGTTCTATTATCAGGTGAGCTGATCTATTATCAGGTGAACTGGTTTCTATTATCAGGTGAGCTGGTTCTATTATCAGGTGAGCTGGTTCTATTATCAGGTGAACTGGTTCTATTATCAGGTGAGCTGGTTCTATTATCAGGTGAACTGGTTCTATTATCAGGTGAGCTGGTTCTATTATCAGGTGAGCTGGTTCTATTATCAGGTGAACTGGTTCTATTATCAGGTGAGCTGGTTCTATTATCAGGTGAGCTGGTTCTATTATCAGGTGAACTGGTTCTATTATCAGGTGAGCTGGTTCTATTATCAGGTGAACTGGTTATATTATCAGGTGAGCTGGTTCTATTATCAGGTGAGCTGGTTCTATTATCAGGTGAGCTGGTTCTATTATAAGGTGAACTGGTTCTATTATCAGGTGAGCTGGTTCTATTACCAGGTGAACTGGTTCTATTAGCAGGTGAGCAGGTTCTATTAAACAGGTGAGCTGGTTCTATTATCAGCTGAACTGGTTCTATTATCAGGTGAGCTGGTTCTATTATCAGGTGAGCTGGTTCTATTACCAGGTGAACTGGTTCTGCTACCAGGTGAACTGGTTCTATTATCAGGTGAGCTGGTTCTATTATCAGGTGAGCTGGTTCTATTATCAGGTGAGATGGTTCTATTATCAGGTGAGCTGGTTCTATTATCCGGTGAGCTGGTTCTATTATCAGGTGAACTGGTTCTATTATCAAGTGAGCTGGTTCTATTATCAGGTGAACTGGTTCTATTATCAGGTGAGCTGGTTCTATTATCAGGTGAGATGGTTCTATTATCAGGTGAGCTGGTTCTATTATCAGGTGAGCTGGTTCTATTACCAGGTGAACTGGTTCTATTATCAGGTGAGCTGGTTCTATTATCAGGTGAGCTGGTTCTATTATCAGGTGAGATGGTTCTATTATCAGGTGAGCTGGTTCTATTATCAGGTGAGCTGGTTCTATTATCAGGTGAGATGGTTCTATTATCAGGTGAACTGGTGCTATTATCAGGTGAACTGGTTCTATTATCAGGTGAACTGGTTATATTAGCAGGTGAGCTGGTTCTATTATCAGGTGAGCTGGTTCTATTATCAGGTGAGCTGATTCTATTATCAGGTGAACTGGTTCTATTATCAGGTGAACTGGTTCTATTATCAGGTGAGCTGGTTCTATTATCAGGTGAGCTGGTTCTATTATCAGGTGAGCAGGTTCTATTAAACAGGTGAGCTGGTTCTATTATCAGGTGAGCTGGTTCTATTATCAGGTAGGCTGGTTCTATTATCAGGTGAGTTGGTTCTATTATCAGGTGAACTGGTTCTATTATCAGGTGAGCTGGTTCTATTATCAGGTGAGCTGGTTCTATTATCAGGTGAGATGGTTCTATTATCAGGTGAGCTGGTTCTATTATCATGTGAACTGGTTCTATTATCAGGTGAGCTGGTTCTATTATCAGGTGAGCTGGTTCTATTACCAGGTGAACTGGTTCTATTATCAGGTGAGCTGGTTCTATTATCAGGTGAGCTGGTTCTATTATCAGGTGAGATGGTTCTATTATCAGGTGAGATGGTTCTATTATCAGGTGACCTGGTTATATTATCAGGTGAGCTGGTTCTATTATCAGGTGAGATGGTTCTATTATCAGGTGAGCTGGTTCTATTATCAGGTGAGCTGGTTCTATTATCAGGTGAGATGGTTCTATTATCAGGTGAGATGGTTCTATTATCAGGTGAGCTGGTTCTATTATCAGGTGAACTGGTTCTATTATCAGGTGAGATGGTTCTATTATCAGGTGAACTGGTTCTATTATCAGGTGAACTGGTTCTATTATCAGGTGAACTGGTTCTATTATCAGGTGAACTGGTTCTATTATCAGGTGAGCTGGTTCTATTACCAGGTGAACTGGTTCTATTATCAGGTGAACTGGTTCTATTATCAGGTGAGCTGGTTCTATTATCAGGTGAACTGGTTCTATTATCAGGTGAGCTGGTTCTATTATCAGGTGAACTGGTTCTAGTATCAGGTAAACTGGTTCTATTATCAGGTGAGCTGGTTATATTATCAGGTGAGCTGGTTCTATTATCAGGTGAACTGGTTCTATTATCAGGTGAGCTGGATCTATTATCAGGTGAACTGGTTCTATTATCAGGTGAGCTGGTTCTATTATCAGGTGAGCTGGTTCTATTATCAGGTGAACTGGTTCTATTATCAGGTGAGCTGGTTCTATTATCAGGTGAACTGGTTATATTATCAGGTGAGCTGGTTCTATTATCAGGTGAGCTGGTTCTATTATCAGGTGAGCTGGTTCTATTATAAGGTGAACTGGTTCTATTATCAGGTGAGCTGGTTCTATTACCAGGTGAACTGGTTCTATTAGCAGGTGAGCAGGTTCTATTAAACAGGTGAGCTGGTTCTATTATCAGCTGAACTGGTTCTATTATCAGGTGAGCTGGTTCTATTATCAGGTGAGCTGGTTCTATTACCAGGTGAACTGGTTCTGCTACCAGGTGAACTGGTTCTATTATCAGGTGAGCTGGTTCTATTATCAGGTGAGCTGGTTCTATTATCAGGTGAGATGGTTCTATTATCAGGTGAGCTGGTTCTATTATCCGGTGAGCTGGTTCTATTATCAGGTGAACTGGTTCTATTATCAAGTGAGCTGGTTCTATTATCAGGTGAACTGGTTCTATTATCAGGTGAGCTGGTTCTATTATCAGGTGAGATGGTTCTATTATCAGGTGAGCTGGTTCTATTATCAGGTGAGCTGGTTCTATTACCAGGTGAACTGGTTCTATTATCAGGTGAGCTGGTTCTATTATCAGGTGAGCTGGTTCTATTATCAGGTGAGATGGTTCTATTATCAGGTGAGCTGGTTCTATTATCAGGTGAGCTGGTTCTATTATCAGGTGAGATGGTTCTATTATCAGGTGAACTGGTGCTATTATCAGGTGAACTGGTTCTATTATCAGGTGAACTGGTTATATTAGCAGGTGAGCTGGTTCTATTATCAGGTGAGCTGGTTCTATTATCAGGTGAGCTGATTCTATTATCAGGTGAACTGGTTCTATTATCAGGTGAACTGGTTCTATTATCAGGTGAGCTGGTTCTATTATCAGGTGAGCTGGTTCTATTATCAGGTGAGCAGGTTCTATTAAACAGGTGAGCTGGTTCTATTATCAGGTGAGCTGGTTCTATTATCAGGTAGGCTGGTTCTATTATCAGGTGAGTTGGTTCTATTATCAGGTGAACTGGTTCTATTATCAGGTGAGCTGGTTCTATTATCAGGTGAGCTGGTTCTATTATCAGGTGAGATGGTTCTATTATCAGGTGAGATGGTTCTATTATCAGGTGAGCTGGTTCTATTATCAGGTGAGATGGTTCTATTATCAGGTGAACTGGTTCTATTATCAGGTGAACTGGTTCTATTATCAGGTGAGCTGGTCTATTATCAGGTGAGCTGGTTCTATTATAAGGTGAACTGGTTCTATTATCAGGTGAGCTGGTTCTATTATCAGGTGAGCTGGTTCTATTACCAGGTGAACTGGTTCTATTAGCAGGTGAGATGGTTCAATTATCAGGTGAGCTGGTTCTATTATCAGGTAAACTGGTTCTATTATCAGGTGAGCTGGTTCTATTATCAGGTGAGCTGGTTCTATTATCAGGTGAGATGGTTCTATTATCAGGTGAGATGGTTCTATTATCAGGTGAACTGGTTCTATTATCAGGTGAGCTGGTTCTATTATCAGGTGAACTGGTTATATTATCAGGTGAGCTGGTTCTATTATCAGGTGAGCTGGTTCTATTATCAGGTGAACTGGTTCTATTATAAGGTGAACTGGTTCTATTATCAGGTGAGCTGGTTCTATTACCCGGAGAGCTGGTTCTATTACCAGGTGAACTGGTTCTATTAGCAGGTGAGCAGGTTCTATTAAACAGGTGAACTGGTTCTATTATCAGGTGAGCTGGTTCTATTATCAGGTGAACTGGTTCTATTATAAGGTGAACTGGTTCTATTATCAGGTGAACTGGTTCTATTATCCGGTGAGCTGGTTCTATTATCAGGTGAACTGGTTCTATTATCAAGTGAGCTGGTTCTATTATCAGGTGAACTGGTTCTATTATCAGGTGAGCTGGTTCTATTATCAGGTGAGATGGTTCTATTATCAGGTGAGCTGGTTCTATTATCAGGTGAACTGGTTCTATTATCAGGTGAGCTGGTTCTATTATCAGGTGAACTGGTTATATTATCAGGTGAGCTGGTTCTATTATCAGGTGAGCTGGTTCTATTATCAGGTGAACTGGTTCTATTATAAGGTGAACTTGTTCTATTATCAGGTGAGCTGGTTCTATTACCCGGAGAGCTGGTTCTATTACCAGGTGAACTGGTTCTATTAGCAGGTGAGCAGGTTCTATTAAACAGGTGAACTGGTTCTATTATCAGGTGAGCTGGTTCTATTATCAGGTGAACTGGTTCTATTATAAGGTGAACTGGTTCTATTATCAGGTGAGCTGGTTCTATTATCCGGTGAGCTGGTTCTATTATCAGGTGAACTGGTTCTATTATCAAGTGAGCTGGTTCTATTATCAGGTGAACTGGTTCTATTATCAGGTGAGCTGGTTCTATTATCAGGTGAGATGGTTCTATTATCAGGTGAGCTGGTTCTATTATCAGGTGAACTGGTTCTATTATCAGGTGAGATGGTTCTATTATCAGGTAAACTGGTTCTATTATCAGGTGAGCTGGTTCTATTATCAGGTGAGCTGGTTCTATTACCAGGTGAACTGGTTCTATTATCAGGTGAGCAGGTTCTATTATCAGGTGAGCTGGTTCTATTATCAGGTGAACTGGTTCTATTATCAGGTGAGCTGGTTCTATTATCAGGTGAACTGGTTCTATTATCAGGTGAGCTGGTTCTATTATCAGGTGAGATGGTTCTATTATCAGGTGAGCTGGTTCTATTATCAGGTGAGCTGGTTCTATTATCAGGTGAGATGGTTCTATTATCAGGTGAACTGGTGCTATTATCAGGTGAACTGGTTCTATTATCAGGTGAACTGGTTATATTAGCAGGTGAGCTGGTTCTATTATCAGGTGAGCTGGTTCTATTATCAGGTGAGCTGGTTCTATTATCAGGTGAACTGGTTCTATTATCAGGTGAACTGGTTCTATTATCAGGTGAGCTGGTTCTATTATCAGGTGAGCTGGTTCTATTATCAGGTGAGCAGGTTCTATTAAACAGGTGAGCTGGTTCTATTATCAGGTGAGCTGGTTCTATTATCAGGTAGGCTGGTTCTATTATCAGGTGAGTTGGTTCTATTATCAGGTGAACTGGTTCTATTATCAGGTGAGCTGGTTCTATTATCAGGTGAGCTGGTTCTATTATCAGGTGAGATGGTTCTATTATCAGGTGAGATGGTTCTATTATCAGGTGAGCTGGTTCTATTATCAGGTGAGATGGTTCTATTATCAGGTGAACTGGTTCTATTATCAGGTGAACTGGTTCTATTATCAGGTGAGCTGGTCTATTATCAGGTGAGCTGGTTCTATTATAAGGTGAACTGGTTCTATTATCAGGTGAGCTTGTTCTATTATCAGGTAAACTGGTTCTATTACCAGGTGAACTGGTTCTATTAGCAGGTGAGATGGTTCAATTATCAGGTGAGCTGGTTCTATTATCAGGTAAACTGGTTCTATTATCAGGTGAGCTGGTTCTATTATCAGGTGAGCTGGTTCTATTATCAGGTGAGATGGTTCTATTATCAGGTGAGATGGTTCTATTATCAGGTGAGCTGGTTCTATTATCAGGTGAGCTGGTTCTATTATCAGGTGAGATGGTTCTATTATCAGGTGAACTGGTTCTATTATCAGGTGAACTGGTTCTATTATCAGGTGAACTGGTTCTATTATCAGGTGAACTGGTTCTATTATCAGGTGAGCTGGTTCTATTATCAGGTGAACTGGTTCTATTATCAGGTGAACTGGTTCTATTATCAGGTGAGCTGGTTCCATTATCAGGTGAACTGGTTCTATTATCAGGTGAGCTGGTTCTATTATCAGGTGAACTGGTTCTAGTATCAGGTAAACTGGTTCTATTATCAGGTGAGCTGGTTATATTATCAGGTGAGCTGGTTCTATTATCAGGTGAACTGGTTCTATTATCAGGTGAGCTGGATCTATTATCAGGTGAACTGGTTCTATTATCAGGTGAGCTGGTTCTATTATCAGGTGAGCTGGTTCTATTATCAGGTGAACTGGTTCTATTATCAGGTGAGCTGGTTCTATTATCAGGTGAACTGGTTATATTATCAGGTGAGCTGGTTCTATTATCAGGTGAGCTGGTTCTATTATCAGGTGAACTGGTTCTATTATAAGGTGAACTGGTTCTATTATCAGGTGAGCTGGTTCTATTACCAGGTGAACTGGTTCTATTAGCAGGTGAGCAGGTTCTATTAAACAGGTGAGCTGGTTCTATTATCAGCTGAACTGGTTCTATTATCAGGTGAGCTGGTTCTATTATCAGGTGAGCTGGTTCTATTACCAGGTGAACTGGTTCTGCTACCAGGTGAACTGGTTCTATTATCAGGTGAGCTGGTTCTATTATCAGGTGAGCTGGTTCTATTATCAGGTGAGATGGTTCTATTATCAGGTGAGCTGGTTCTATTATCATGTGAACTGGTTCTATTATCAGGTGAGCTGGTTCTATTATCAGGTGAGCTGGTTCTATTACCAGGTGAACTGGTTCTATTATCAGGTGAGCTGGTTCTATTATCAGGTGAGCTGGTTCTATTATCAGGTGAGATGGTTCTATTATCAGGTGAGATGGTTCTATTATCAGGTGACCTGGTTATATTATCAGGTGAGCTGGTTCTATTATCAGGTGAGATGGTTCTATTATCAGGTGAGCTGGTTCTATTATCAGGTGAGCTGGTTCTATTATCAGGTGAGATGGTTCTATTATCAGGTGAGATGGTTCTATTATCAGGTGAGCTGGTTCTATTATCAGGTGAACTGGTTCTATTATCAGGTGAGATGGTTCTATTATCAGGTGAACTGGTTCTATTATCAGGTGAACTGGTTCTATTATCAGGTGAACTGGTTCTATTATCAGGTGAACTGGTTCTATTATCAGGTGAGCTGGTTCTATTATCAGGTGAACTGGTTCTATTATCAGGTGAACTGGTTCTATTATCAGGTGAGCTGGTTCTATTATCAGGTGAACTGGTTCTATTATCAGGTGAGCTGGTTCTATTATCAGGTGAACTGGTTCTAGTATCAGGTAAACTGGTTCTATTATCAGGTGAGCTGGTTATATTATCAGGTGAGCTGGTTCTATTATCAGGTGAACTGGTTCTATTATCAGGTGAGCTGGATCTATTATCAGGTGAACTGGTTCTATTATCAGGTGAGCTGGTTCTATTATCAGGTGAGCTGGTTCTATTATCAGGTGAACTGGTTCTATTATCAGGTGAGCTGGTTCTATTATCAGGTGAACTGGTTATATTATCAGGTGAGCTGGTTCTATTATCAGGTGAGCTGGTTCTATTATCAGGTGAACTGGTTCTATTATAAGGTGAACTGGTTCTATTATCAGGTGAGCTGGTTCTATTACCAGGTGAACTGGTTCTATTAGCAGGTGAGCAGGTTCTATTAAACAGGTGAGCTGGTTCTATTATCAGCTGAACTGGTTCTATTATCAGGTGAGCTGGTTCTATTATCAGGTGAGCTGGTTCTATTACCAGGTGAACTGGTTCTGCTACCAGGTGAACTGGTTCTATTATCAGGTGAGCTGGTTCTATTATCAGGTGAGCTGGTTCTATTATCAGGTGAGATGGTTCTATTATCAGGTGAGCTGGTTCTATTATCATGTGAACTGGTTCTATTATCAGGTGAGCTGGTTCTATTATCAGTTGAGCTGGTTCTATTACCAGGTGAACTGGTTCTATTATCAGGTGAGCTGGTTCTATTATCAGGTGAGCTGGTTCTATTATCAGGTGAGATGGTTCTATTATCAGGTGAGATGGTTCTATTATCAGGTGACCTGGTTCTATTATCAGGTGAGCTGGTTCTATTATCAGGTGAGATGGTTCTATTATCAGGTGAACTGGTTCTATTATCAGGTGAACTGGTTCTATTATCAGGTGAACTGGTTCTATTATCAGGTGAACTGGTTCTATTAGCAGGTGAGATGGTTCTATTATCAGGTGAACTGGTTCTATTATCAGGTGAGCTGGTTCTATTATCAGGTGAGCTGGTTCTATTATCAAGTGAGCTGGTTCTATTTTCAGGTGAACTGGTTCTATTCTGTTTTGCTGTGTGTTTGTGTTAACTATATGGGACTGTTTCGTCTTCGTTCATTTGTCGGTTTATTGTTTTTGTTTGTTGTTTCAAGTATCCTTATTAAAATGGATACTTACCACGCTGCATCTTGGTCCTCCTCACTTTCTCCCGACGAAGAACGTTACAGAATCACCCACCACCAATTACCAATATGGACATGCTTCAGAACCATCGAAACAATAGTTTATAATGTTGACCCGGTTCAACACACTGACGCCAGACAGTTAATAAGACATCAAATCTGATCCTTTTACACACCCTGTTAAGACAACATTTGAAATCAATGTCTGCACCGCATGTGTTTGCTCTTTAGTAAATCCCTGATTGATGTATAGCATTGTGATTGTCAGTCATTCATCTACAGTGGCCGGGTCTATGTTATCCTCTATAATCTTCATTGACTTCCATTTCCTGTCCACGGAATGCCTAACACGTGTTTACTGACGATCTCTAATTGGTCGCCGTATAGACGACCTAAGAGCAATCACATCAAGTATACAGCATCTTCTGCCAGCAGCACCTCTGGGGGTCAAATGTCACAGGCTGTGGTCGAAATTGGAACTCAATGGTAGGACCACAAGCCAGTCAGAAATATGTGTTGTGCCAAGGTAATTCACTGATTAGTAATACTGTATTTTTCACCAAACAGGTCCTCTAACTAACACCTTCAAGGCTTAACTGAATCCTTCCGTATTGGACTCCTATTGACGTACACCTAGTCTACTTTACGCTCAAATATTTTCCACTTCAATACCTTCATATTAGAAGACGGGACAATGACCGCATTGTTCACTGTGTGTTACAATTGTACTTTGCCAGTAATGAGTTGCAATAGAGACAACATATTTGTCTCAAATCCATGATATTACTCAAAATAAAAAACATGCTTAACGGATTAGGTTTGCCGGTCTCGTTTCAACAGCTGCATTTGAGAGCACTTTGTCTACCTTGGAGGGCTGTGCTGCAAGAGTTTGGCAAAATGGCAAAAAAAGAAAATAATAACTGAATGGCAAAGACCTTTTCTGAGCCTGGATTGTCGATCACTACACTACAACCAACACCATTCAATTAGAGGGGGGTTTCACTCTGCCTTTGGACAAGATTGGACTTTTCTTTTCTGTCTGTTCGTTAGTGCGCAGTTTGCCTACACAATTAGCCAGACTGCAATCAACAAACCCAAGGCTATTAAAGTTGAAGTGGAAACGTTTACAGGTGAAGAAATACAGCGTAGCTCTCGTCTCCATCCGAAATGGCGCCCTAATCCCTTTATAGTGCACTGATTTTAACCCGAGCCCTATAGGGAAGGGTGCCATTTGGGACCGCAGCCCTAGTCTCTTTTTTGCTCAGGCCACCACTGCTATAGCTTGCAGCTAGAGTTCTGATGGAAACCAACCGCCTTCCAAAGTGCCAACGGGGTCCCCCTTGGGACAAACAAAATCATTTGCTCTTCTTCTTGTTTCTAAACAGAGAAAATGAGCCCAAATGTTTCTATAATTCTACTATGTTTAGCATAATTTACGTTCAAACAAAGAACACCCACATCGGTTCAAAACCTGGCCTCAAACCAGCATAAAAAATACCTGTGGTGGTGAGAGTCTTTATGCTAATGAGCTAAATGCTAACCCTTCACTTGGAGTGTATGGTTAAATGCAAAAATTGCTGTCTAGCTGTCCATACATGCAGGCATTGTATCTGGGATTAGTGCTTGAGCCTAATTAAGAACCAATAACAGAAAAAGCTGAACATCGAGAATTATTAACTACATTCATTAGACAGTCATTAGGCTACATGTTCTGTCCTCTTTCAATCCTGGATTAGCTTCAACTAGCGATAGCTAGCTATCATTAAGATGTGGATGAAACCAACTGAGGAAAAGAGGGATTACAGTCTTCTGACCTGGAGGCACACGTCTAAACAGTCTGTTTCAGTCACCATGACAATCCTGGTGTTCACATCAAAGGCTACGCTGGGGCTATTGTCTCGTCAGATAGCAACAGCATAGCATAGCATAGCATAGCATAGCATAGCATGCTGCTCATAGTTTCCATAGGCCTCACAGCTACCTGTCTGTGGTAAAGCTGGGTTAACAGCTAAGGAGTATTATCAGTTGTCTATTATTAGGAGTTATGAAAACGATACAGGTTCATTTGCGGATATCGTTACATCATTTCTGAACGCCTCCAAGCTAGATGTGCTCCCGAGTGGCGCAGTGGTGTAAGGCACTGCATCTCAGTGCAAGAGGCATCACTACAGTCCCTGGTTCGAATCCAGGCTGTATCACAGCAGTGTAAGACACTGCATCTCAGTGCAAGAGGTGTCACTACAGTCCCTGGTTCGAATCCAGGCTGTATCACAGCAGTGTAAGACACTGCATCTCAGTGCAAGAGGTGTCACTACAGTCCCTGGTTCGAATCCAGGCTGTATCACAGCAGTGTAAGACACTGCATCTCAGTGCAAGAGGTGTCACTACAGTCCCTGGTTCGAATCCAGGCTGTATCACAGAGGTGTCACTACTGTCCCTGGTTCGAATCCAGGCTGTTTCACATCCGGCTGTGATTTTGAGTCCCATAGGGCGGTGCACAATTGGCCTATTGTTGTCCGGGTTTGGCTGTGGTAGGCTGTCATTTTAAGTAAGAATGTGTTCTTAACTGACTTGCCTAGTAAAATAAAAGTTACATTTAAACATACCAAATAAATATCAAGACATTGTTAAAATGGAACATTTATATTTCTTGAAGCTGGGTAAAACAAGGTACATTGTCAGATGTTCAGTGCGATGTAATACGAGCTATACTGGTCTCTTTAATGTATGCTAGGAATGGATGGCATGAAATACTTCCTGTATGCCTCAGAGATACATTGTTCAGGCCTTCTACCAATTAAATTCAGAATTCCTATTTCTTGACTTTCTGACGTTTTGCACCACATGAATTCCCCCACCCCCCCTTACCCATAATCCTTATACTCCGATGACTCCAAACGAGGAAACAGAAACTCACTGACAGCTACGTCACACGTCACAAACAACCTCCCATATCAACAAATAAAGATAGAAATATAAGTTATAGAAGCTATCCTTATGCTCCCTCTTATAACGGTCATATTTAAGACTCCCATGCAGACTGTTGTCGGATTTCTTCCACTCTTAATAAGGGGGAAAAAAGTCGCCCACAACTGCCATTTTGAAGTCACACACAACTGCCATTTTCCCTTAATACAGTCCAGGGCTCTACCCAGGCGCAGAAAGCCAAGTACTCCTATTATATGGTCTATAAAACTTTTCACCATTTATGAAAGAATCATATGAAAAGGGCAAATAAAGAAACTGGTTTCTGAAGACACAATTAACTTTACGACTCGTAACATTACTCACTGCCAGTAGGCTCCAATGCATGCTGGTATCACTGAGACATGTTATAAAACAATAATCTGTCCAACTGATTAACAACAAACGTCAGCAGCAGTGGATTCTGTGGTTGTCACCACAGACAACACCACATCTGTACATGAGCATGAAGCTAATGTGAAATCTAGGGTAGGACGTCTTTGTATATAAGAATTTGTTCTTAACTGACTTGCCTTTTAAAATAAAGGTAGAAATATCTATATTTTAAAAAACAACTAAAAATCTCTTGTCAAGATCAAGAGAAACAGATAATAAATCCTTTATGTACATAGGTGATCCAATATATTTTACATAGGTGATCCAATATATTTTACATAGGTGATCCAATATATTTTACATAGGTGATCCAATATATTTTACATAGGTGATGAAAATATATTTTACATAGGTGATCCAATCTATTTTACATAGGTGATCCAATCTATTTTACATAGGTGATCCAATCTATTTTACATAGGTGATCCAATCTATTTTACATAGGTGATCAAATCTATTTTACATAGGTGATCAAATCCATTTTACATAGGTGATCCAATCTATTTTACATAGGTGATCCAATCTATTTTACATAGGTGATCCAATCTATTTTACATAGGTGATCCAATCTATTTTACAAGAGACCTGTCCCAAGGAGGCAGCAATCCAACATGTATTGCAAACCATAGGTACATACATAACATCCCCAGAACAGCAATGGCCAATGTCCTATTTACCTCAAAGACCTGTCCCAAGAAGGAATACATTCAAGATTCATTGTAAAACAAACTACAGAGCGTTTAGACGTTACGCCTCAAAATGGCAGCCGTGCCATCAGCCGAATACAGAGTCATAGCAAGCAATGGTCATCGTCCTTACCTCAAAGACCTCTTCGTCCAGAATCCTGGTTCCGAACACGGTGATGCCGTCAGTGTTGATGGCTGCCCCGTCGCTCCTCTTCAGTGGCCTGCTCAGCTTCTTCTTACAATCCACAATGATGGTCACGCTCTTCTTCTCCACACTGATGGCGACGCGATGCCATCTACACATGGACAGAGGAGGTAGTGGGTTAGAGAAACATGAGAGATTTGGGGAGAACATGAAACGTATGAAGTGTATTTGTTGCTTGCTGAACGCTACAACATGAGCACAGTTTGGACATTTGCAGTCTGGTGTAGTCAGAGATAATCTACAGTCTGGTGTAGTCAGAGATAATCTACAGTCTGGTGTAGTCAGAGATAATCTACAATCTGGTGTAGTCAGAGATTATCTACAGTCTGGTGTAGTCAGAGATTATCTACAGTCTGGTGTAGTCAGAGATTAACTACAGTCTGGTGTAGTCAGAGATAATCTACAGTCTGGTGTAGTTAGAGATAACCTACACTCTGGAGTAGTCAAAAAAACTCTACAGCCTGGTGTAGTCAGAGATAACCTATAGTCTGGACTAGTCAAAGATAATCTACAGTCTGGAGTAGTCAGAGATAATCTACAGTCTGGAGTAGTCAGAGATAATCTACAGTCTGGTGGAGTCAGAGATTATCTACAGTCTGGTGTAGTCAGAGATTAACTACAGTCTGGTGTAGTCAGAGATAATCTACAGTCTGGAGTAGTCAGAGATAATCTACATTCTGGTGTAGTCAGAGATGTCAGAGAGATGCCAAGAAATGTGAAAACTAGGTTGTTCTTGATGAAGATAATTTGTTATTCTCAGAAAGATTACTAGCTAGATAAAGACTAAAACGATAAAACTCACTCGACTTTACTTTAAGGTCTGGAAGACAGATACATACCAACTCTACGTTTCATTTTGCTGTAGACAATTACTCCAGACACGTTTTCGCTAAATGTTTCATATTAGCAAAGACCTCACTGTCAGAATATTCATTTTAAAGTTAAGCAATTTATGAAGCTCTGTTATTTTGATGGTTTATTGCAAATCAACAGTGCCGACAGCTGTAAATAATTTGGCAAAAACAGTCTGTCACCAAAATGCTGCCAAATAAATAATTGGGCAACTCAAAAGACAGCCATCTCGCAGATATATTCCTGATGTTCCTGGCTGGGTTCGCGCCCAGGCTCTGTCGCAGCCGGCCGCAACCGGGAGGTCCGTGGGGCGACGCACAATTGGCATAGCGTCGTCCGGGTTAGGGAGGGTTTGGCCGGTAGGGATATCCTTGTCTCAGTATGTAAAATGTAATAAAATGTATGCACTCTACTGTAAGTCGCTCTGGATAAGAGCGTCTGCTAAATGACTAAAATGTAAAATGTAAATGTAATGTTATCAATCACTAAACAATGAAGTATATAAATCAATTTTTTTCTCCATTTTTAGTGGTTTGCTTGGGTCTGCTGAGAAGCCTTAAATACGTTATAGAGAATCCAGAAGACTCAGATCTGGTCGGCCATCTTGTAAAACATGACTTGTGTGGAGTCTATCAACAGTAAGAACACGGTGAGGCCACAGAGCCTCTCATAGACCCCCAGAACACATGAGTCAGTCATGGTCACATGATAAGGTCTACGAACTTCAAAACTAGTTTCTGCCCTCGACCCAACAGAGAATTTCCTCTTGGTCTAAGACATTGCTTGATCCCGTGGGAGACCCGGGGTTCATATCCCGTGGGTTACAAATGTACAGTACTCCTTGTATAACATCACGGCTTAGTGAAAGGCCAAACGTCAGTTACTTGCCAGAGGAAAGAGTAACCCTTAAGCTAACCAAACAGTGCCTAACCTTACCTGAACCCAAACCCTGTCCGTAACAGAAAAGGCCTTGCTTTGTGATACAGTAGTGATGAGATTCTCAGGTGTCTCAGACATCACTTACTTGCCGTCAACGAGGTTGATGGATCTGAACAGTGGGTACTCCTCTGGGGAAGGTTTCCCATGTTGGTCTTCATACAGGAAGACAGGGGAGCGTCCCACCTCCACACCCAGTTGCTGGACCCCCTTCTCGTTATACACAGACAGCAGGAAAGACTGGCTGCCTGCCTTGGGCTTGATGGTGAACATCACTGAGAAGTCCTCTGGGAACACTCCTCCTGGTGAGAGAAAAAAATAACAGTTTCATTATTTATTTGATTGGTTCTGTTTATTTGGATACCCATTAGCTGTTACATTGTCCAACTCCTGGATAATCATCAATGTGTAGGGTCAGAAGTGAAGATAGTAGAAGAGTTAGATTAGAGGTGGGTGCAGTAATATGACATCATCATACATGCTGAGAGACTTCCTGAGAAGTCCTCTGGGAACACCCTCCCGGAATAGGTAGGACAGGTTAGCTACAGTAGCTTAGCAATATGACGTCATGATAGACAGAAGATATAGAGAGTTTAGAGGTGGACGCAGTAATATGACATCATCGAACACAGGATCTTTAGCGAGGTTAAATGTGGACGCGGTAATATGACATCATCAAACACAGGATCGTTAGAGAGGTTAAATGTGGACGCAGTAATATGACATCATCAAACACAGGATCATTAGAGAGGTTAAATGTGGACGCAGTAATATGACATCATCAAACACAGGATCGTTAGAGAGGTTAAATGTGGACGCAGTAATATGACATCATCAAACACAGGATAGTTAGAGAGGTTAAATGGACGTGGTAATATGACATCATTATACACAGAAGTGTCATGCCGTGTTCAAAACAACTGGGAACTCTGAATAATACGAGTTAAATTAAAATATTGACATCAGGGATCTTCAGGTGGGAAAGTCGGAGCTCCAGAAAGAGGCCCGAGTTCCCAAGTTGAAATTCCGAGTAGGATGACCGTTTATATAGATTTTTCCCAGTCAGAGTAAATTTTTTTCCAGAGTTCTCAGTTGTTTTGAACTCGCCATCAGAGACGATATAGGTGGACGCAGTAATATGACATCATTTAGCTCAGAAGAGTTAGAATGGTTCGAGGTGGATGCGGTAATATGACATCATCATATATTCTGGGAGACTTCCTGCTAATATACAGTACATCAACAACAACAGAATTCAAGGCTTGTCCTTTTTTCCACCCATCCTTGAGGTATGCCCACAATAAAATGATAATGTCCATCTCATGGATTGTTAGCTCTTTCATCCATAATTTTGTCTACTTACTTGACAGGGGTTATTTTACCCCAGCTACATCCCTTAGCCTACAAGACAAAGTGGAAGGGTCAGGCTGTTAAAATTACAGATTGTGCCTTTAATTGTATCCCATATATTAGATAAAAATATCTTAAACCACAGTTTAAATGTGACCTTTGTTGCCGGGTACTTTAAGAATTTATAACAACAGCTGGCTAATCTTAAAAGAGTCAGAAGTGATCTAATCGCAAATACATTATACAAGACGTGTGAAAGATAACATTCCTAACAAATGTAGTTCTTTAACCATCCATTATTTATTTTAGAATTTTTTAAAACCTTTATTTAACCGTTATTTAACCTTTATTTAACTAGGCAAGTCAGTTAAGAACAAACTCTTTTTTACGGTGACGACCTAACAAAGGGCAATTAGGCCTCCTGCGGGGATGGGGGCTGGGATTAAAAATGACAAATAAAAGAAAAATATAGAACAAAACACACATCACAACAAGAGAGACAACACTACATAAAGAGAGACCTAAGACAACAACACAGCAAGGCAGCAACAAACAACACAACATGGTAGCAGCACAACATGGTAGCAACACAACATGGTAGCAGCACAACATGGTAGCAACACAACATGGTAGCAACACAACATGGTAGCAGCACAACATGGTAGCAGCACAACATGGTAGCAGCACAACATGGTAGCAACACAACATGGCAGCAGCACAACATGGTAGCAGCACAACATGGTAGCAGCACAACATGGTAGCAGCACAACATGGTAGCAACACAACATGGTAGCAGCACAACATGGTAGCAACACAACATGGTAGCAGCACAACATGGTAGCAACACAACATGGCAGCAGCACAACATGGTAGCAGCACAACATGGCAGCAGCACAACATGGTAGCAGCACAACATGGTAGCAACACAACATGGCAGCAGCACAACATGGTAGCAGCACAACATGGTAGCAGCACAACATGGCAGCAGCACAACATGGTAGCAGCACAACATGGTAGCAGCACAACATGGCAGCAGCACAACATGGTAGCAGCACAACATGGTAGCAGCACAACATGGTAGCAGCACAACATGGCAGCAGCACAACATGGTAGCAGCACAACATGGTAGCAGCACAACATGGCAGCAGCACAACATGGCAGCAGCACAACATGGTAGCAGCACAACATGGTAGCAGCACAACATGGTAGCAGCACAAAACTTGGCACAAACATGATTAGGCACAGACAACAGCACAAAGAGCAAGAAAGCAGAGACAACAATACATCACACGAAGCAGCCACAACTGTCAGTAAGAGTGTCCATGATTGAGTCTTTGAATGAAGAGATGGAGATAAAACTGTCCAGTTTGAGTGTTTGTTGCAGCTCGTTCCAGTCGCTAGCTGCAGCGAACTGAAAAGAGGAGCGACCCAGGGATGTGTGTGCTTTGGGGACCTTTAACAGAATGTGACTGGCGGAACAGGTGTTGCATGTGGAGGGTGAGGGCTGCAGTAGATATCTCAGATGGGGGGGGGGGGGGGGGGGGTCCTACTTCCTGCTTCCTGCCTTCATAGAGGTTAAAGATGATGTCATAATAGCTGAAATGTTCTCCTCAGACAGAGCGCTCTATGGCAGAATGCTACCACTACCAATCCAATGGGATACTCCACTCCACCCATTCCATTCAATCCTATTTGAGCCTATTTGACAGAAATTTCCAGTCTTTAAAACAAGCAAGGCTTTAAGGCAATTATTTTATAATAATAATAATAAAAATAATCACAGAAAATCTCATTGTTAATTTAATCTCCTGCTATTTTCTGCCTTTATTTTTTTTCCTTTGCTGTCTGGCCAATTTGACAAAGCACCAACACTCACTCACTGACTTTAACAAGCATCTGTTCCTAGTGAAGTTGTATATTGTACCGTATCTTTCCATTATGGGGCAAGTAGGCAACTAGCATCTTAAACTGTCTCTCTCTTCAACCAGAAAGAGGGCACACGACCAGGTCCTAAAATTAACACCCATTTACATTTTGGCACTAGTGGTATTCACTCGCATTTGTGAATAAAAATAGTCAAGTATTATCACATAGCTAAATAAATGCTGCAGTAGAATTTTTTCAACATATTTCTGCCGTTTTGTTTTTTAGCTGGAAAATGCATCACACAATGTCAAAGAACTAAGAATCCTATATACTATATACAGTTAAGGTCCGAAGTTTACATACACCATAGCCAATTACATTTAAACTCAGTTTTTCACAATTCCTGACATTTAATCCTAGTAAAAAAATCCCTGTTTTAGGTCAGTTAGGATCACCACTTTATTTTAAGAATTTGAAATGTCAGAATAATAGTAGAGAGAATGATTTATTTCAGCTTACATTTTTTTAATCAAATTCCCAGTGGGTCAATGAGTATTTGGTAGCATTGCCTTTAAATTGTTTAACTTGGGTCAAACGTTTCAGGTAGCCTTCCACAAGTTTCCCACAATAAATTGGGTGAATTTTGGTCCATTCCTCCTGACAGAGCTAGTGTAACTGAGTCAGGTTTGTAGGCCTCCTTGCTCGCACTTGCTTGTTCAGTTCTGACCACAAATTTTCTATAGGATTGAGGTCAAGTCTTTGTGATGGTCACTCCAATACCTTGACTTTGTTGTCCTTAAGTCATTTTGCAACAACTTTGGAAGTAAGCTTGGGGACATTGTCCATTTGGAAGACCCATTTGCGACCACGCTTTAACTTCCTGACTGATGTCTTGAGATGTTGCTTCAATATATCTACATAATTTTCCTCCCTCATGATGCCATCTATTTTGTGAAGTGCACCAGTCCCTCCTGCAGCAAAGCACCCCCACAACATGATGCTGCCACCCCGTGCTTCACGGTTGGTATGGTGTTCTTTGGCTTACAACCCTTCCCCCTTTTCCTCCAAGTATAACGATGGTCATTATGGCCAACAGTTCTATTTTTGTTTCATCAGACCAGAGGACATTTCTCCAAAAAGTACAAACTTTGTCCCCATGTGCAGTTGCAAACCGTAGTCTGGCTTTTTTTTATGGCGGTTTTGGGGCAGTGGCTTCTTCCTTGCAAAGCGGCCTTTCAGGTTATGTTGATATAGGACTTGTTTTCCTGTGGATATAGATACTTTTGTACCTGTTTCCTCCAGCATCTTCACAAGGTCCTTTGCTGTTGTTCTGGGATTGATTTGCACTTTTCGCACCAGAGTACGTTCATCTCTAGAGAACAGAACATGTATCCTTCCTGAGCGGTATGATGGCTTCGTGGTCCCATGGTGTTTATACTTGCGTACTATTGTTTGTACAGATGAATGTGGTAACTTCAGGCATTTGGAAATTGCTCCCAATGATGAACCAGCCTTGTGGAGGTCTACAATTGTTTTCTGAGGTCTTGGCTGATTTCTTTTGATTTTCCCATGATGTCAAGCAAAGAGACACTGAGTTTGAAGGTAGACCTTGAAATACATCCACAGGTACACCTCCAATTGACTCAAATGATGTCAATTAGCCTATCAAAAGCTTCTAAAGCCATGACATAATTATCTGGAATTTTCCAAGATGTTTAAAGGCACAGTCAACTTAGTGTATGTAAACTTCTGACCCACTGGAATTGTGATACAGTGAATTATAAGTTAAATAATCTGCCTGTAAACAATTGTTGGATAAATTACTTGTGTCATGCACAAAGTAGATGTCCTAACGGACTTGCCAAAACTATAGTTTGTTAACAAGACATTTGTGGAGTGGTTGAAAAACAAGTTTTAATGACTCCAACCTAAGTGTATGTAAACTTCCGACTTCAACTGTATATACAGTACCAGTCAAAGGTTTGGACACACCTGCTCATTCCAGGGTTTTTCTTTATTTAATTTTTTTTCTACATTGTAGAATAATAGTGAAGACATCAAAACTATGAAATAACACATACGGAATCATGTAGTAACCAAAAAAGTGTTAAACAAATCAAAATATATTTTATATTTGAGATTCTTCAAAGTAGTCACCATTTGCCTTGATGACAGCTTTGCATACTCTTGGCATTCTCTCAACCAGCTTTATGTGTTAGTCATCTGGAATGCATTTCAATTAACAGGTGTACATTGTTGAATGTTAATTTATGGAATTTCTTTCCCACTTAATGCGTTTGAGCCAATCAGTTGTGTTGTGACAAGGTAGGCGTGGTATACAGAAGATAGCCCTATTTGGTAAAATACCAAGTCCATATTATGGCAAGAACAGCTCAAATAAGCAAAGAATAAACAACAGTCCATCATTACTTTAAGATATGAAGGTCAGTCAATCCTAAACATTTCAAGATCTTTAAAGTTTCTTCAAGTGCAGGCGCAAAAACCATCAAGCGCTATGATGAAACTGTCTCTAATGAGGACCACGACAGGAAAGGAAGACCCAGACTTACCTCTGCTGCGGAGGATAAGTTCATTAGAGTTACCAGCCTCTGAAATTGCAGCCCAAATAAATGCTTCACAGAGTTCAAGTAACAGACACATCTCAACATCAACTGTTCAGAGGAGACTGCGTGAATCAGGCCTTCATGGTCGAATTGCTGCAAAGAAACCACTACTAAAGGACACCAATAAGAAGAGGAGACTTGCTTGGGCCAAGAAAACACGAGCAATGGACATTTGACCGGTGGAAATCTGTCCTTTGGTCTGAGGACTCCAAATTTCTGATTTTTGTTTCCAACCTGCTGTGTCTTTGTGAGATGCAGAGTAGGTGAACGGATGATCTCCGCATGTGTGTTTCCCACGGTGAAGCATGGAGGAGGAGGTGTGATGGTGTGGGGGTGTTTTGCTGGTGACACTGATATTGGCCCTATACTTTGGTATTTGCAGTACTCTTTTCCTACATTTAAATATCTCAATTACACCAAAGGGCATTTCACCTTTTATACATGCTGTAAACTGTGTATGTGTTTGAATAAAATGTGATTTGATTTGAAGGGATGGCACTGATAAATATCCCTGATCATATCTGTCATCAACAGGTTAGAAGTACTATTGCAACTGACGACCACGCTCCTACAGTCCTGTTGTTTAGTACTATGGATGAACGTGTACACAGACAGCAGGTTAGGATCTCCATGGAAACACTATGACAGAGCTTTCTGTCTCTCCAAATGGATTCTGTCCTAAAACAATAAATACAGAATTATTTCTCACATTAAGCCCCCCCCCCCCCCCCCCCACCAGTGCTAGTCACCAGACCTCTGCTTCGTCTCCCTCCTGGTATGCATCCTAAATTGTACCCTATTCCCTATGTACTGTGGTGCACTACTTTTGACGCCAGGGCCCATAGGGAATAGGGTGCCATTTGGGACACTCCCTGAGACTCAGTGTTCTGTGTGATTTCAGTGAGAAAGAAGACGAAGAAGAAGAAGAAAACCCGTCCCGTGAACTTCCTGCCAAATGCGTAGCGCTAGTCTGGGGTCCCGTTAGAGGAAAAAAAACATCACTTTACGAGACAAACTCGACAAAATGTCACACTGCATAAATCCTGTTCTGTGTGTGAGAAATAAGAGGAAGGTCTAGAGTGAGTGGTAAATACATGTTCATGGTGTGTGTGTGTGTGTGTGTGTGTGTGTGTGTGTGTGTGTGTGTGTGTGTGTGTGTGTGTGTGTGTGTGTGTGTGTGTGTGTGTGTGTGTGTGTGTGTGTGTGTGTGAATGCATACTACAACTTTAGATAGCTGGCCGCTAGACTAACTTACCAATCTAAAAACTGTTAGCTGACATGAGATAATTGAGTGACCGATAAAACAAGAGAAAAACTGTTAGCTGACATGAGATAATTGAGTGACCGATAAAACACGAGAAAAACTGCTGATGCAAAACCACATTTCTAAAATGGCACCTTGTGTATTCTACTATTCTAACACACCACAGTAAAAATAATATAAACAATTGCCCATTCCTGATCTACGGGGAGCAGTTAGGTCACCTGGGAAGAGTTGCATGCTGGGAGCGCTGATCTGCGCCTGTTTTCCTATGCGGAAGGCTATGTCAGGTTTAGATCCTCTCCGGTGAGCGCAGAGGCCCGTGACTTTACGGACGCCATCCGGGGAGCTGTGGAAGTCCAGAGCCTTGAGTACATCCACTGGGTCAGCTGTGAAGAGAGGACAGGGACAAGTGTTTAGTATTTTCACACGGTAAAAGTCACAGGGCGATAGAGAAGCGTGAATTTGAATTCAAATGGTAGCAGTAATAGCAAATATATTGTATTTGTCGATTTTAGTACATAGAGGATAGGTAGGAATTTTATAAAAACACAAGACCCTAAAAGACCCTAAAGCTAGTATGTGACTAATAACATTTGATTTGATTTGATTTGATAATATATTTGTAATATCTTTGATCTAATGTAGTAGATAGATAGATAGATAGATAGATAGATAGATAGATAGATAGATAGATAGATAGATAGATAGATAGATAGATAGATAGATAGATATAGATAGATATAGATATAAATATATATATAGATATAGATAGATATAAATATATATATAGATAGATATAGATATAGATATAGATAGATATAGATATAGATATATATAGACAGATATAGATATAGATAGAGATAGACGTAGATAGACGTAGATAGATATAGATAGATATAGATATAGCTTTAAAGGGTAATTCCGCCATTTTTCAACTTCCTCCTCTTCAGCAACATACCCGTGTCAACATATACTTACGTGAAAACTGAGCATTTACTAGAAAGGGGAAAAAAAATTGAAAGTAAAAAAGTTGTACTCGATGACATCATCATCAAAAAAATAAAAAAAATAAAAAATTATAACAGTGATTTTCAAACACTATGAGATTGGCGGTGAAAATACCCTCCGTCTGGTTAGAAACTCGTTGCAGGTTTTGATAAATCCTTAGTTATTTTTAAACCACAGATTATATAAAGGCGTTGTTTTCACACATGTAGATCCTTGGTGCTGGAGAGAATGAATATGAGGTTGAAAAGTGGCTGATTTTCCCTTTAATCTCAGGGGGGCGAAAGTACAGGGATCCTCACAGAGACATGACATGCTATGGGTTGTGGTATACTACAGAGTAATCACTATACTTTAACATTGCGATAGAGCAGGTACACTCAAAAAATATATACATTTAACCAGGCAAGTCAGTTAAGAACAAATTCTTATTTACAATGACGGCCTAGGAACAGTGGGTTAACTGCCTTGTTCAGGGGCAGAAAGGCCGATTTTTTAACATTTTCAGCTCAGGGATTTGATCTAGCAACCTTTCGGTTACTGACCGAACACTCTAACCACTAGGCTACCTGCCACCCCAAACAGACATGTTTAGTTCAAGAAAACCTGATGGGGTTTTGACATGTTTTACCACACCTATAGCCTACATAGTTTAGGGCATGTGAAAACAGCAGTGTTTTTTATAAGAAACTTTAGCAGTGGGCCAGTGAAGACGTAAGGGGTCAGTCAATGGGTCTAATAGGCCCCCCTATCTAGTACTGCTGGTCAGAGACTGGGGGGAGGGAGAGTGGGGGGAGAGGAAGGGAGGGAAACAGAGAGAGAGAGAGAGAGAGAGAGAGAGAGAGAGAGAGAGAGAGAGAGAGAGAGAGAGAGAGAGAGAGAGAGAGAGAGAGAGAGAGAGAGTGTTGCTGGTTACTAGGCCTTTGGAGAGGGTCTGGCATAGTGAGGTTGAGGTTTTACAGGCAGTTTAACACTGCTGAGAACCTTTTACGTTACTGGAACTGAAGGACTGTTGCTCTTTGTCTTCCATAGGCTATTAAAACTGTTACACATACTATGACACGCCTCTCTTCTTTCTGTCTCTCTCAATTAGATAAAACTGACTGGATGCATCAGAACAGACAAGAGGAATTCTCGTATATATCCCTCCCTATCCTGAGGCTCACAGTGATATACAGTATGATTATGGGGAATGTAAAGAAAGCCTAATAGCACGACTAAGTGTTAAAGGAGCCGTACACACAGGGGGTCTCTTCACTACTCATTAACACATTGACAACATCCCAGATGGAACCCTAATCCCTATGTAGTGCACCATAGGGCTCTGGTCTAAAGTAGTGTACTATATAGGGAATAGGATCCCATTTGGGGTCAAAAGTAGTGCACTATATAGGGAATAGGAATTTGGTCTAAAGTAGTGCACTATATAGGGAATAGGAATTTGGTCTAAAGTAGTGCACTATATAGGGAATAGGAATTTGGTCTAAAGTAGTGCACTATATAGGGAATAGGAATTTGGTCTAAAGTAGTGCACTATATAGGGAATAGGAATCTGGTCTAAAGTAGTGCACTATATAGGGAATAGGAATCTGGTCTAAAGTAGTGCACTATATAGGGAATAGGGTGCCATAGGGCTCTGGACTAAAGTAGTGCCCTATATAGGGAATGGGGTGCCATTTGGGACACAGTAGTTGACAACGTTCCAGTTCCTCAGGTGATTTACGTGGATCCTTTACTACAGAAGCCCATACTGTATATGGAGGTGTCTGCGTGTCACTAAAACAACAGTGAGTTGCTACTGAAAGGTTAAAGTTGAGGCAATACATAGTACAGGTATGTACTGTAACATCTAAGGACAGTAAAAGCCTTTTATTAAAAGAAGCCCTTCGATGCTAACGGTTTGTTCTTGGTGGTGAGTGACATCACACTGAGTTTGTCCTTGTTTTGACACGTCTGAGAGTGCCAAAACTTCTGTCCTTCCGTCAGTCAGTCAATCTGCAGGATTTATGTCGTACATCTGTGTGATCAGTGTGAACTTGGTCATAACAATCTCTCATTGGTTGAAATCCAAAAGTAGCTTTTGCCAAAGCATGCAATTGATATTAAATCAAAGTGTATTGAGCTTGATGATGCTGGGTGGTATCACATGTCCACTCTAGGGCAAACACTGACATGGACGTCCACAAAAAAGCT
>NC_052317.1:45462902-45539037 GCF_016432855.1 Salvelinus namaycush
ACCCCTATTTCACCCCTTTGTCCTTCTGTTACCTGGTCAACAGACAGCATGCAGACCCTTTCAAAGTGTTTCTGTTACCTGGTCAACAGACAGCATGCAGACCCTTTCAAAGTGTTTCTGTTACCTGGTCAACAGACAGCATGCAGACCCTTTCAAAGTGTTTCTGTTACCTGGTCAACAGACAGCATGCAGACCCTTTCAAAGTGTTTCTGTTACCTGGTCAACAGACAGCATGCAGACCCTTTCAAAGTGTTTCTGTTACCTGGTCAACAGACAGCATGCAGACCCTTTCAAAGTGTTTCTGTTACCTGGTCAACAGACAGCATGCAGACCCTTTCAAAGTGTTTCTGTTACCTGGTCAACAGACAGCATGCAGACCCTTTCAAAGTGTTTCTGTTACCTGGTCAACAGACAACATGCAGACCCTTTCAAAGTGTTTCTGTTACCTGGTCAACAGACAGCATGCAGACCCTTTCAAAGTAGCCGTGATGATAAACAATGGCTGATCGGATTGTTTCATGGTCTGACGTGATGGGAGCAACTAGTCTAGCAGATAAAGGCTTCTAGAAAGATCTACAGTGGGGTCTGGAATTATTATATAGATCAGCAAAAAATATGTTTTGTATGCAAAATTTGAACAATTATGTAATTTAATACTAATACAATTGCTCAGAGAAAAACAATCTCAAAAAGATTGGGGTGGAAATGATTGGATCCCCTGTTTTCCATACTCCAGCACCCTCCCTTTGCGAGGATAATGACACTGACTCTTTTTCTAAAATGTTTTATGAGATTGGAGAACACATTGGGAGGGATTTTAGACCCGTTCCTCCAAAACATAATCTTTACAGATCCTTGATATCCTTCATCTGTTCTTATGGACTGGCCCTCTTCAATTCAAACCACAGGTTTTCAATGGGGTTCAAGTCCAGAGACTGAGATGGCCATTGTAAAATGTTGATTTTGTGGTTAACCATTTCTTTGTTGATTTTGATGTGTGGTTGAGGTTATTGTCTTGCTGGAAGATCCTCTTGCGGCCAAGTTTCTAATGGCAGAGGCAACCAGGTTTGGGGTTTAAATGTCCTGGTACTTTGTAAATTTCATGATGCCGTTGACCATTAAAAAAAATATACATATTTAACGAGGCAAGTCAGTTAAGAACAAATTTTTACTGACAACGACAGCCTACCCCAGACAACACTGGGCCAATTGTGCACCGTCCTATAGTGCTCCTAATCACAGCCAGATGTGATACAGCCTGGATTCGAACCAGAAACTGTAGTGACACCTCTTGTACTGAGATGCAGTGTCTTAGACCACTGCACCACTTAGGACCTTAACATGGGTTCTAGAACCAGTGGAAGCAAAATAGCTACATACCGTCAAAGATCCACCACCGTATTGTACAGTAAGGATGAGGTATTTTCAGCATATGCATTGTTCCCACCGCTGGTGTGCGTGACCAAAAACCTCTATTTTAATGTCATGTGACCACAGCATCGGTTCCAATCCAAGTGCCAGGCAGTGATATGGTCAAATGACATTAAAATAGAGCTCTATGGCCACGCAAACCAATGGTGAGGTTTGGCCTTTCGGGAGAAAAAATGCATATGTAGAAATGGGCTCTGGTCAAAATTAGATCTATCTTTGGCAAATTACAGGAGTGGCAAGGACTGGAATGTAATAGCTAAGCAGAGACGGAAAGCAGGCATACTGCGTACCAAGTGGTGCCCTCATTTAAACCCGTGGCTCCAAGAAGAACGTAGATAAAACAGGCTATTAGGCCAAGAAGGAGGAATTAATAGCTCACTGATTTAGTGATGATGATCGACAGCATTCTCAGTCAAATTGGATCCCCTGACAGTGGAAGAATAGGTCTAATGGTTTGGTCCCAAATCTCACTCGAAGAAGGAATTTGATATGCAATATTCTGACTGAACTTTTAGTGATGATGGAAAAAAACGAGGTTCATCTCAGTGTTTGATCCATTGACGGTAGAACTGTTATAATTTTGACCGCAGTCTTTGTAGGTAGAAAGACACAGAAATAGGTTCACCTGACGTACTACCCTGTCCCAGACCTGCTGTTTTCAACTCTCTAGAGACAGCAGGAGCGGTAGAGATACTCTGAATGATCGCCTATGAAAAGCCAACCGACATTTACTCCTGAGGTGATGACCTGTTGCACCCTCGACAACCACTGTGATTATTATTATCTATGAACATTTGAACATCTTGACCATGTTCTGTTATAATCTCCACCTGGCACAGCCAGAAGAGGACTGGCCACCCCTCATAGCCTGGTTCCTCTCTAGGTTCCTTCCTAGCTTCTGGCCTTTCTAGGGAGTTTTTCCCTAGCCACCGTGCTTCTACATCTGCATTGCTTGCTGTTTGAGGTTTTAGGCTGGGTTTCTGTACAGCACTTTGAGATATCAGCTGATGTAAGAAGGGCTTTATAAATACATTTGATTAGATTTTTGATTTGATTTAAATAGAAGGGAATTTAATACGCAGTCTGATGGGGCTCTCCGAGTGTTGGATTCATTAACAAAGTAACAGGAAGATGGTCTGATCCAACTCGGCTCTACCTCCCTCCCTTTCTCTCTGTGGGAAAAGTGTTTTACAGGGCTTAATAATGAAGCCTTTGTTATAAAGCCCTGATGTATCTCTGAGTCACTCCTAAGACACCATACAATGAAACCATTGGAGACTAGGCCAAAAATGCACTGACGCAGGAATAACAGACTCTACGGATGGAATAAGTATAGAAATTAAATAACTATTCTAGAAGTCATTCAATTCTTTTATTCTAGAAATCATTCTGTTCTAGAATATATTCTAATTCCCCTTTCAGATTCAAGCAGAGAACCATGTAAACTCTATACAGCCCACGGATTTGAACCGTGGTCAAGGACCTCTCTCTACATCAAAAGGGAGTTGCCTGATTAGAAAGACAGTCGTTTGAACAGAAGCCTTGATGACAATGATTCTTACTGGACAGACATTTCTCTATGATCATTTTTCCCACACCTGTTCAGAGGGGTTTACAACAAAAAAAACACTGCATTTTTATCACAAAAAAAAAAAGAATATCACTGTCTACAATTTTCATCATATTATAATTTCATCATCTCACTAGCAACATCTGGCATGTGTTGAAAGGATGTGCTGATGTTGCCGTTTCCTGTTTCTGCTTGGTGGCCAGGTGGGTGTCCTGGGGGGGGCGGTGCTAGTCAACTTGCTGAACACATTAGGAGGCCTGGCACCACTCTCTATATCCACACGTCTCTCTCTCTCCCTCTGTCTTTCTTTCTCTCTCTCTCTCTCCCTCTTTCTTTCTCTCTCTCGCTCTCTCGCTCTCTATCTCTCTCTCTCTCTTTCTCTCTCTCTCTCTCCCTCTTTCTTTCTCTCTCTCGCTCTCTATCTCTGTCTTTCTCTCCCTCTCTCTCTCTCTCTCTCTTCCTTTCTCTTTCTCTCTCTCTCTCTATCTCTCTGTCTCTCTTTCTCTCTTTCTATATATCTCTCTCTTTCTCTCTCTCTATCTCCCTCTGTCTTTCTCTCTCTCCCTCTCTCTCTCTCTCTCTCTCTCTCTCTTTCTCTCTCTCTCCCTTTCTCTCTCTCTCTCTCTCGCTCTTTCTATATCTCTATTTCTCTCTCTCTCTCTCTCTCTCTTGCTCTCTATCTCTCTCTCTTTCTCCCTCTTCTCTCTGTCTCATTTTCTCTCAACCCCGCCAGCAACACCAGATCAACCCACAATAAGACTCCTACAGTAGTCACTGTACTTTAACCCACAGAACAAATTAAAGTCAATTTATGAGGTAACTTCACTAGAAGTTAAACATCTCTCCCTTTTAGAAAATGCCTCATAAAACCTCAAAGTAGTCTCCCCGGCTTGTCTGTATTGTCCCAAGTACTGTGCTAATGGGGCGGCAGGTAGCCTAGCAGTCGAGCCAGTAACCGAAAGGTCGCTGGTTCGAATCCCCGAGCCGGCAAGCTAGAAAAATCTGTTGTTCTGCCCTTGAGCAAGGCAGTTAACCCCCAAACCCCCTTCACCTCTCTGGTTCAGAGGGGTCGGGTTAAAAACGGAACACACATTTCGGTTGAATGCATTCAGTTGTACGACTGAAGAAAATAAAAGAATGATGCTGGACCGAAAGGCCTCTCTGTGAGCTGCTGCAGTACTGCATACCTCCAGGGCTTATTTATTCCAGATGTGTTGAGTTGGCCTGGAATTGCCTTCCTCCTTTCCTTCCAAACCACCTCCTCACAGAAGCGCTCAACAAAAAAACAAAAAAAACAGGCAATATCCCAAAACCATTAAAGCCTCAGTAAAAAACCATGCAGGGCCTTTGAAAAGCAGCACATATTTCAGAGTTGGTGGTAGAATGCTAAGTGTGACTAGTTTGGATACAGTCATCGCTATCTATCATTCCACCCCCTTATACAGATTTCTAAACCACATTCTATATAATGATAAGGGACAGATACCACTACAGAGGTAAAAAGGGATTTGTCTACAGTGTTATAAGTCCCAGTACCCATAGCAGTTATAGGATATCCACTAGAAGACCTCGTCATAGACATGTTGTCTTGTCTAAACGTAACAATCGTCACACCTCTGAATGCCAGTCCTCTACCTGCCTGTCTCCCGTCACAGAGCGTCTTGATATACTGTCTGTCTGAGTCTCAAATAGCACCCAATACCCGATAGAGTGCGTTACTTTTGACCACAGCTCTAAGGGAATAGGGTGCCATTTGAAATACACATCTGGTAGAGAGGTTTGATACAAGCTGTTCACCACAGCAGCCACACAGCTCTCGAACGAACCCAAACAGAAGGGAAGACCATTGACTCTGTCTTCGGTTGTTTCTTTGGACACATTCAGTGTTGGATTGCTATGATTGCTCAGTGTTAAAATACACATTGACTCTACCTTCGGTTGTTTTGTTGGACACATTCAGTGTTAGATTGCTACGTTTGATAAAATACAATTTGGATAAAGTCATAATGGTAAAGTATCCTCTTCACGGTATTAAAACGAATTAAATGAAAGCACATTCTGGAAGCATCTATATTACATACTCTTTCCACTATGCTTTCCTATAAAAAAGAGGGGTGGTCAAATTTTGCTTACCTTTCGTGATTAACTTCTAAAATCCTGCCTTTTTTGCCTTTAGGCTCTGTGGCTTTGGGGCTCTTTGGGTTGGTGTACCTAACGTGTTGAGGTTTAGGCTATACGTCTCTGTGATGTATCTTTGGGTTGGTGTGTCTAACGTGTTGAGGTTTAGGCTATACGTCTCTGTGATGTATCTTTGGGTTGGTGTACCTAACGTGTTGAGGTTTAGGCTATATGTCTCTGTGATGTATCTTTGGGTTGCTGTGTCTAACGTGTTGAGGTTTAGGCTATATGTCTCTGTGCTGTATCTTTGGGTTGGTGTACCTAACGTGTTGAGGTTTAGGCTATATGTCTCTGTGATGTATCTTTGGGTTGGTGTACCTAACGTGTTGAGGTTTAGGCTATATGTCTCTGTGCTGTATCTTTGGGTTGGTGTACCTAACGTGTTGAGGTTTAGGCTATATGTCTCTGTGATGTATCTTTGGGTTGGTGTACCTAACGTGTTGAGGTTTAGGCTATATGTCTCTGTGCTGTATCTTTGGGTTGGTGTGTCTAACGTGTTGAGGTTTAGGCTATATGTCTCTGTGCTGTATCTTTGGGTTGGTGTACCTAACGTGTTGGGGTTTAGGCTATATGTCTCTGTGATGTATCTTTGGGTTGGTGTACCTAACGTGTTGAGGTTTAGGCTATATGTCTCTGTGCTGTATCTTTGGGTTGGTGTACCTAACGTGTTGAGGTTTAGGCTATATGTCTCTGTGATGTATCTTTGGGTTGGTGTACCTAACGTGTTGAGGTTTAGGCTATATGTCTCTGTGATGTATCTTTGGGTTGGTGTACCTAACGTGTTGAGGTTTAGGCTATATGTCTCTGTGCTGTATCTTTGGGTTGGTGTGTCTAACGTGTTGAGGTTTAGGCTATATGTCTCTGTGATGTATCTTTGGGTTGGTGTACCTAACGTGTTGAGGTTTAGGCTATATGTCTCTGTGATGTATCTTTGGGTTGGTGTACCTAACGTGTTGAGGTTTAGGCTATATGTCTCTGTGATGTATCTTTGGGTTGGTGTACCTAACGTGTTGAGGTTTAGGCTATATGTCTCTGTGATGTATCTTTGGGTTGGTGTGTCTAACGTGTTGAGGTTTAGGCTATACGTCTCTGTGATGTATCTTTGGGTTGGTGTACCTAACGTGTTGAGGTTTAGGCTATATGTCTCTGTGCTGTATCTTTGGGTTGGTGTGTCTAACGTGTTGAGGTTTAGGCTATATGTCTCTGTGCTGTATCTTTGGGTTGGTGTACCTAACGTGTTGAGGTTTAGGCTATATGTCTCTGTGATGTATCTTTGGGTTGGTGTACCTAACGTGTTGAGGTTTAGGCTATATGTCTCTGTGATGTATCTTTGGGTTGGTGTACCTAACGTGTTGAGGTTTAGGCTATATGTCTCTGTGATGTATCTTTGGGTTGGTGTACCTAACGTGTTGAGGTTTAGGCTATATGTCTCTGTGATGTATCTTTGGGTTGGTGTACCTAACGTGTTGAGGTTTAGGCTATATGTCTCTGTGATGTATCTTTGGGTTGGTGTACCTAACGTGTTGAGGTTTAGGCTATATGTCTCTGTGATGTATCTTTGGGTTGGTGTGTCTAACGTGTTGAGGTTTAGGCTATATGTCTCTGTGATGTATCTTTGGGTTGGTGTGTCTAACGTGTTGAGGTTTAGGCTATATGTCTCTGTGCTGTATCTTTGGGTTGGTGTGTCTAACGTGTTGAGGTTTAGGCTATATGTCTCTGTGATGTATCTTTGGGTTGGTGTACCTAACGTGTTGGGGTTTAGGCTATATGTCTCTGTGATGTATCTTTGGGTTGGTGTGTCTAACGTGTTGAGGTTTAGGCTATACATCTCTGTGCTGTTTCTTGTCACCACCATCTATCCAGAGTTGGCAGCATAAGTGACAATTACAGTGTCCTGGAAAGCCTGTAAATGTTTGCTAGTCACATCATGCAATTCTGGTCTGTTTAAACATCACACAGAGGAGGAGGAGGAGGAGGAGGAGGAGAAAGAGGATAGACGGGCGATAAGGGGCAAGCCATGCCTGTGTGGTAGTGAGATATTCCATTATGGATGGGTATCTAGTTCAACAGGCTATCTGGAATAAGGTCAAATGGGAGCGTGAGGGGTGGGTGGAGGTTTAGGGGGAGGGGTGGGTGGAGGTTTAGGGGGAGGGGTGGGTGGGTGGGTGGGTGGGTGGGTGGGTGGGTGGGTGGGTGGGTGGGTGGGTGGGTGGGTGGATGGGTGGGTGGGTGGAGGTTTAGGAGGAGGGGTGGGTGGGTGGGTGGGCGGGTGGAGGTTTAGGGGGAGGGGTGGGTGGAGGTTTAGGAGAAGGGGTGGGTGGGTGGGTGGGTGGGTGGGTGGGTGGGTGGGTGGGTGGGTGGGTGGGTGGAGGTTTAGGGGGAGGGGTGGGTGGAGGTTTAGGAGGAGGGGAGGGTGGGTGGAGGTTTAGGAGGAGGGGTGGGTGGGTGGGTGGGTGGGTGGAGGTTTAGGGGGAGGGGTGGGTGGAAGTTTAGGAGGAGGGGAGGGTGGGTGGAGGTTTCGGGGGAGGGGTGGGTGCAGGTTTAGGGGGAGGGGCGGGTGGAGGTTTAGGGGGTGGGTGGGTGGGTGGAGGTTTAGGGGGAGGGGTGGGTGGAGGTTTAGGAGGAGGGGTGGGTGGGTGGGTGGGTGGAGGTTTAGGGGGAGGGGTGGGTGGAGGTTTAGGAGGAGGGGAGGGTGGGTGGAGGTTTAGGAGGAGGGGTGGGTGGGTGGGTGGGTGGGTGGGTGGGTGGAGGTTTAGGGGGAGGGGTGGGTGGAGGTTTAGGAGGAGGGGAGGGTGGGTGGAGGTTTCGGGGGAGGGGTGGGTGCAGGTTTAGGGGGAGGGGCGGGTGGAGGTTTAGGGGGTGGGTGGGTTGGTGGAGGTTTAGGGGGAGGGGGGGTGGGTGGAGGTTTAGGGGGTGGGTGGAGGTTTAGGGGGAGGGGCGGGTGGGTGGAGGTTTAGGGGGAGGGGTGGGTGGAGGTTTAGGAGGAGGGGCGGGTGGGTGGGTGGAGGTTTAGGGGGAGGGGTGGGTGGAGGTTTAGGAGGAGGGGAGGGTGGGAGGGTGGGTGGAGGTTTCGGGGGAGGGGTGGGTGCAGGTTTAGGGGGAGGGGCGGGTGGAGGTTTAGGTGCAGGGGCGGGTGGAGATTTAGGGGGTGGGTGGGTTGGTGGAGGTTTAGGGGGAGGGGGGGTGGGTGGAGGTTTAGGGGGAGGGGCGGGTGGGTGGGTGGAGGTTTCGTGGGAGGGGTGGGCTGGTGGAGGTTTAGGGGGAGGGGCGGGCGGGTGGGCGGGTGGAGGTTTAGGGGCAGGGGCGGGTGGAGGTTTAGGGGGTGGGTGGGTGGGTGGGTGGAGGTTTAGGGGGAGGGGCGGGTGGGTGGAGGTTTAGGAGGAGGGGAGGGTGGGTGGAGGTTTAGGAGGAGGGGAGGGTGGGTGGAGGTTTAGGAGGAGGGGAGGGTGGGTGGAGGTTTAGGAGGAGGGGTGGGTGGGTGGGTGGGTGGAGGTTTAGGGGGAGGGGTGGGTGGAGGTTTAGGAGGAGGGGAGGGTGGGTGGAGGTTTCGGGGGAGGGGTGGGTGCAGGTTTAGGGGGAGGGGCGGGTGGAGGTTTAGGGGATTGGTGGAGGTTTAGGGGGAGGGGGGGTGGGTGGAGGTTTAGGGGGTGGGTGGAGGTTTAGGGGGAGGGGCGGGTGGGTGGAGGTTCCGTGGGAGGGGCGGGTGGAGGTTTAGGGGGAGGGGTGGGTGGGTGGAGGTTTAGGAGGAGGGGCGGGTGGGTGGGTGGAGGTTTAGGGGGAGGGGTGGGTGGAGGTTTAGGAGGAGGGGAGGGTGGGTGGAGGTTTCGGGGGAGGGGTGGGTGCAGGTTTAGGGGGAGGGGCGGGTGGAGGTTTAGGTGCAGGGGCGGGTGGAGGTTTAGGGGGTGGGTGGGTTGGTGGAGGTTTAGGGGGAGGGGGGGGTGGGTGGAGGTTTAGGGGGAGGGGCGGGTGGGTGGGTGGAGGTTTCGTGGGAGGGGTGGGCTGGTGGAGGTTTAGGGGGAGGGGCGGGTGGGGGTTTAGGGGGAGGGGCGGGCGGGTGGGCGGGTGGAGGTTTAGGGGCAGGGGCGGGTGGAGGTTTAGGGGGTGGGTGGGTGGGTGGGTGGAGGTTTAGGGGGAGGGGCGGGTGGGTGGAGGTTTCAGGGGAGGGGCGGGTGGAGGTTTAGGGGGAGGGGCGGGTGGGTGGAGGTTTAGGGGGAGGGGCGGGTGGAGGTTTAGGGGGGTTGGAGGTTTCAGGGGAGGGTTGGGTGGAGGTTTAGGGGCTGGGGTGGGCGGGTGGAGGTTTAGGGGGAGGGGTGGGTGGGTGGGTGGAGGTTTAGGGGGAAGGGTTGGGTGGGTAGAGGTTTAGGGGGAGGGGCGGGGCGGGTGGAGGTTTAGGGGGAGGGGTGGATGGGTGGAGGTTTAGGGGGAGCGGTGGGTGTACAGGACATTCCAAACACTGAAACTGTCCAGACATAAAGAAAAGGAGTCTGGGTAGTGGAAGTTGGGGGCACCAATTCATAGATCAGCTGACATCACAGACTGACATCTCACCCAAGATGAAACCTCTATTGACTGTAAATCAGCAGTCTACTGTAATGTGTGCGGTATCAAATCAAGAAAGATGAACAAATTGTAAGTTAAAATGTTAAAATGAAAAACCCATAGATTCATGGCACCCATTCCGAAACCTCTGGGCATATTTTTTTACATTGATTAAAATATGCAAGTCAGAATATATTTGGCTTGGCGAGCTAGCAAGCTCGCTAATACGATGTGAATAATGTAGTAACATCAGATCAACAGCATCAGTTTTTAAGCCCCCTGCCCCAGCTGCAAGAGGTAAGTGGACTGCGCTTTGCAGAGGCTCGCTTTGTAAGGGGCTTTTCTGGACCACTGCTGAGATGTAGTGGCTTTACAAGGGCTTTTAACAGTCCCACGAAGCATCACCCAGGTGGGTGATACATCCAGCCTACCTACGAAGGAGGAGGAGAAGCTGTAAACATCGATGACGATGAGGTGCCCGATGAAGAGCTCCCTGACATGTCTGTCAGATGTTTCCACCTCCTTCCTCATAAGATACTTACCTTCTGAACTGCCTATCATCTAAAGTTGTGGAAGACCATCACCCAAGAACTGTGGGAAGTGAAGACCATATAGTGGTCAGCAGTAGGAAACACAGTTTCTCCACTCTACCCTGGTCACCACTAAGCCCAATACGTCTCCAGTCTACCCTGGTCACCACTAAGCCCAATACGTCTCCAGTCTACCCTGGTTACCACTAAGCCCAATAAGTCTCCAGTCTACCCTGGTTACCACTAAGCCCAATAAGTCTCCACTCTACCCTGGTCACCACTAAGCCCAATACGTCTCCAGTCTACCCTGGTTACCACTAAGCCCAAAAAGTCTCCAGTCTACCCTGGTCACCACTAAGCCCAATACGTCTCCAGTCTACCCTGGTTACCACTAAGCCCAATAAGTCTCCAGTCTACCCTGGTCACCACTAAGCCCAATACGTCTCCAGTCTACCCTGGTTACCACTAAGCCCAAAAAGTCTCCAGTCTACCCTGGTCACCACTAAGCCCAATACGTCTCCAGTCTACCCTGGTCACCACTAAGCCCAATAAGTCTCCAGTCTACCCTGGTTACCACTAAGCCCAATACGTCTCCAGTCTACCCTGGTTACCACTAAGCCCAATAAGTCTCCAGTCTACCCTGGTTACCACTAAGCCCAATACGTCTCCAGTCTACCCTGGTTACCACTAAGCCCAATAAGTCTCCACTCTACCCTGGTTACCACTAAGCCCAAAAAGTCTCCACTCTACCCTGGTTACCACTAAGCCCAATAAGTCTCCAGTCTACCCTGGTCACCACTAAGCCCAATAAGTCTCCAGTCTACCCTGGTCACCACTAAGCCCAATGAGTCTCCACTCTACCCTGGTTACCACTAAGCCCAATAAGTCTCCAGTCTACCCTGGTTACCACTAAGCCCAATAAGTCTCCAGTCTACCCTGGTCACCACTAAGCCCAATACGTCTCCAGTCTACCCTGGTCACCACTAAGCCCAATAAGTCTCCACTCTACCCTGGTTACCACTAAGCCCAATAAGTCTCCAGTCTACCCTGGTTACCACTAAGCCCAATACGTCTCCAGTCTACCCTGGTTACCACTAAGCCCAATAAGTCTCCACTCTACCCTGGTTACCACTAAGCCCAATATGTCTCCAGTCTACCCTGGTTACCACTAAGCCCAATACGTCTCCAGTCTACCCTGGTTACCACTAAGCCCAATAAGTCTCCACTCTACCCTGGTTACTACTAAGCCCAATAAGTCTCCACTCTACCCTGGTTACCACTAAGCCCAATAAGTCTCCACTCTACCCTGGTAACCACTAAGCCCAATAAGTCTCCACTCTACCCTGGTTACCACTAAGCCCAATAAGTCTCCACTCTACCCTGGTAACCACTAAGCCCAATAAGTCTCCACTCTACCCTGGTTACCACTAAGCCCAATAAGTCTCCACTCTACCCTGGTTACCACTAAGCCCAATAAGTCTCCACTCTACCCTGGTTACCACTAAGCCCAATAAGTCTCCACTCTACCCTGGTTACCACTAAGCCCAATAAGTCTCCAGTCTACCCTGGTCACCACTAAGCCCAATACGTCTCCAGTCTACCCTGGTCACCACTAAGCCCAATAAGTCTCCACTCTACCCTGGTTACCACTAAGCCCAATAAGTCTCCACTCTACCCTGGTTACCACTAAGCCCAATAAGGGGTGTTCATGGAAAGAGTTCTCTCCTCTGTCAGATCGCTACATTTGTTTTGTTAAATTGTTTTTTTGTTGTTGTTTATTTTGTTTTTAAAGAGACTTTGAGATTCTACTTGTAACGAAAATCACAATATAAAATAATTATATTATTATTAAAATACTTTGCACTCTCTCATCTAAATCATATATATCCATGGTTCTGCTATTGTTATTGACTTGCTACCTTATCTCACAATATCAAAGTAAATAAAACAGAATCAACACATTTATAACATCAGAAACAAACCAAATATAAATGTCATAATATCCACAATCAAGATAAATAAGCAATCAGCTTGATCCAGATATAGGCTAGTTTAAAGAAGGGGAAGAGAGGAGAGGGTGGGGGGAGAACTCTTTCTCTTATTGGGCTTAGTGGTAACCAGGGTAGAGTGGAGACTTATTGGGCTTAGTGGTAACCAGGGTAGAGTGGAGACTTATTGGGTTTAGTGGTAACCAGGGTAGAGTGGAGACTTATTGGGTTTAGTGGTAACCAGGGTAGAGTGGAGACTTATTGGGCTTAGTGGTTACCAGGGTAGAGTGGAGAAACTGTTTCCTACTGCTGGTCACTATATGGTCTTCCCTCCCACATTATAGAGAGAGCATCGCCTCACGCGGCTACAGTACTACCTATACGCAGCAGCATATTCTCTTATGGAACAACAGTGCCTCATACCGTTTGTGTTGAGAGTCTATGAATCATTTAAAAATATTCTGAAACCAAATAGGAAAATACCCCCCAAAAAAAGGCAAAAGGGGTGAACTGCTAAAGAATGCTAAACGCACATCGTGGATGTCACGGTGGCAAAGCTTATTATTGACATTTGTCAATAGTTTGGAAGAGAGCAGTTAAAATGTATAAACATATTATTAGCCATAACGGTCAGATATTTTTTTCTGTAACATCAATTGATAACACGTTTCAAAACCAGCATATAGTTCCACTTAATAATTCAATGTGTGGAAGGTTATCCTACATCAGTCTCAGTTTTAAACCACCGGGCACCTATCGCTGCTGTACAGTCAGCCAAACACTTTAAACGCACGCGTAAAAGTCGTTGCCTTCCCTATTACGCGGTTCCATTGAAGATAGCTGGGACAGCCATATCAATACTCTGACGTTACCTATCACAACAACCCAAACCCTGCAGCTCTCCAGTGGCTACACGAGTTTATAGCCAAGGTGTGCGAATGATACCTCAACCATATATGGAATCCTTCTCCCGATAGCCGTGTCCACACACACCTAGCGGACCACAGGGGCAAACAAAGCCTATTTGTCTGGCTAAACCCTTTAAAACATTCGCCGGAGAGCGTCCTGAGCGCACTTTTAGTTGCGTAGTGTACTACCACAACAGCCTTACACGTACAGAACCGCGGGCGAGACGCTTTTTTGGGGGGGAATCACGCTGCGATCTGGAGACGAGACTACAGCACCTGGATGAATGCCGCTGGGGTTTACCGCGGACGGGATGGAAAAGGCTTGGAAGTAGCCTACCTGGTGGATTTCAAATCGCTATTTAGGTTAAGGATAACGGAAATGGGTGGCATTATTTGGAACATTCTTATATTTGATCATGGACACGCATGTGGTGACACATAAGTTATGCATTTTAGACAATGTCACGATATTAGTTAGCTCAATTTTTCTTTCAGTTGGCTGTCAACCTCAGAAGCACAGCGCAGTGATTGTGGAAGTGGCCCTATAGATGCGCTCTCATCACTTGATAAGTCAAACCTGGGGGCAAGGACGCCCCTGTCTGTCCCCAAGAAACACCAGGGAGAGTTTGCCATGTGAACGGTTCAGAAACGCGTTCTCCAACGACAGTTTCTTACCTGCTTTGACATTGACGGCTTGCAGAAGGAAAGTGATAGTGACGATGGTGGTTAGAGTGGGGTCCCACAGACACCTTTTCGTTTTCCACCTTGTGGACCATATTTTCATCTCCATTGTCACTCACTCAGCTACTCAAAGCTCCTAAAAAAAACGGCGACTTTTCAGTACAAAATGTAGGTCCTTTTCCTTCCTCAAATACAGAAAAAGGACGGTGTGTTGGTAATTTCAGTTACTACAACAAAGCCATAAGTGCAAAAAAGTACTGTTTTTTCTTTAGCGCCAAACTGGGCCCTCCTGCTCCTCTCTCCCTTAGCCCCAGCCCTTAGACTGAAGGTGTTTGGGCTTTTAGGAAAAAAAACGGAGACCATTCGAATCCCCGAGAGCCGGGCGTGGGAGGGGGGATACGGCATCAGGAAACTGACAGTTGGAAAATGTTCGGTTTAGCGAATCACGGGCTGGAAAGTTGTCTTCGGTCCCGCCCATCAACTGTCAGTCAAGACTGGCCAGAGGTCCTTGGTTACAGCAGGCTTCAGGAGTCGCATCATTTATTCATCAGATATCATATTGTCATATGGAGATAGACGGAGGGAGAGACGGTGAGACACTAATGCGTAAAAACGCTATAATAACGCAATGGGCTATCTAGAGTTAGATAACAGATCATTTCTACCTTCCCCTGGTGTTATTGGGGTTTCTTTATAATCAAATTAAATCAAATACATTTTTACGGCAGTAGTCTAAGTAAATAGCCTAATTAAAAAAATACTTTATTTAACCAAAACTATAAAATAATCTAAATGATTACTTTAATCATAAAAGTTGTATTAGTCATCACCTGATTGTAGACAAAGGATGAAGCTCTACTTAAAATGTATAGCTGGAGGGTTTCTGGCTGCTAATGTATTTTAAACCTGAGGGGTGGAGCATCACCAGTTATTCCAGAAATGTCTTGAATCCATGAGAAATTAGAAAACAAATGAAAAGGCTAAATACCCAACAAGATGCCCAAACTGTGATACGAAAAGCTTTATTAGTCCAAATGAAATGTTTTCCAGATTGTAAAAGATTTCTATCAAAGCCACCTTCTTTTCAAAGAAAGAAACTGTTGAAGGCTGAAAATAGTTATTGCAAAAAGAGAATTGGAACAGAGAGTGGAGACAGGTGGTAGTTATAGAACACTGGAACAGAGAGTGGAGACAGGTGGTAGTTATGGAACACTGGAACAGAGAGTGGAGACAGGTGGTAGTTATAGAACACTGGAACAGAGAGTGGAGACAGGTGGTAGTTATAGAACACTGGAACAGAGAGTGGAGACAGGTGGTAGTTATAGAACACTGGAACAGAGAGTGGAGACAGGTGGTAGTTATAGAACACTGGAACAGAGAGTGGAGACAGGTGGTAGTTATAGAACACTGGAACAGAGAGTGGAGACAGGTGGTAGTTATAGAACACTGGAACAGAGAGTGGAGACAGGTGGTAGTTATGGAACACTGGAACAGAGAGTGGAGACAGGTGGTAGTTATGGAACACTGGAACAGAGAGTGGAGACAGGTGGTAATTATGGAACACTGGAACAGAGAGTGGAGACAGGTGGTAGTTATAGAACACTGGAACAGAGAGTGGAGACAGGTGGTAGTTATGGAACACTGGAACAGAGAGTGGAGACAGGTGGTAGTTATAGAACACTGGAACAGAGTGTGGAGACAGGTGGTAGTTAAAGAACACTGGAACAGAGAGTGGAGACAGGTGGTAGTTATAGAACACTGGAACAGAGAGTGGAGACAGGTGGTAGTTATAGAACACTGGAACAGAGAGTGGAGACAGGTGGTAGTTATGGAACACTGGAACAGAGAGTGGAGACAGGTGGTAGTTATGGAACACTGGAACAGAGAGTGGAGACAGGTGGTAGTTATAGAACACTGGAACAGAGAGTGGAGACAGGTGGTAGTTATAGAACACTGGAACAGAGAGTGGAGACAGGTGGTAGTTATGGAACACTGGAACAGAGAGTGGAGACAGGTGGTAGTTATGGAACACTGGAACAGAGAGTGGAGACAGGTGGTAGTTATAGAACACTGGAACAGAGAGTGGAGACAGGTGGTAGTTATAGAACACTGGAACAGAGAGTGGAGACAGGTGGTAGTTATAGAACACTGGAACAGAGAGTGGAGACAGGTGGTAGTTATAGAACACTGGAACAGAGAGTGGAGACAGGTGGTAGTTATAGAACACTGGAACAGAGAGTGGAGACAGGTGGTAGTTATAGAACACTGGAACAGAGAGTGGAGACAGGTGGTAGTTATGGAACACTGGAACAGAGAGTGGAGACAGGTGGTAGTTATGGAACACTGGAACAGAGAGTGGAGACAGGTGGTAATTATGGAACACTGGAACAGAGAGTGGAGACAGGTGGTAGTTATGGAACACTGGAACAGAGAGTGGAGACAGGTGGTAGTTATGGAACACTGGAACAGAGAGTGGAGACAGGTGGTAGTTATAGAACACTGGAACAGAGAGTGGAGACAGGTGGTAGTTATAGAACACTGGAACAGAGAGTGGAGACAGGTGGTAGTTATAGAACACTGGAACAGAGAGTGGAGACAGGTGGTAGTTATAGAACACTGGAACAGAGAGTGGAGACAGGTGGTAATTATGGAACACTGGAACAGAGAGTGGAGACAGGTGGTAGTTATAGAACACTGGAACAGAGAGTGGAGACAGGTGGTAGTTATGGAACACTGGAACAGAGAGTGGAGACAGGTGGTAGTTATGGAACACTGGAACAGAGAGTGGAGACAGGTGGTAGTTATAGAACACTGGAACAGAGAGTGGAGACAGGTGGTAGTTATAGAACACTGGAACAGAGAGTGGAGACAGGTGGTAGTTATAGAACACTGGAACAGAGAGTGGAGACAGGTGGTAGTTATAGAACACTGGAACAGAGAGTGGAGACAGGTGGTAGTTATAGAACACTGGAACAGAGAGTGGAGACAGGTGGTAGTTATAGAACACTGGAACAGAGAGTGGAGACAGGTGGTAGTTATAGAACACTGGAACAGAGAGTGGAGACAGGTGGTAGTTATGGAACACTGGAACAGAGAGTGGAGACAGGTGGTAGTTATAGAACACTGGAACAGAGAGTGGAGACAGGTGGTAGTTATAGAACACTGGAACAGAGAGTGGAGACAGGTAGTAGTTATAGAACACTGGAACAGGGAGTGGAGACAGGTGGTAGTTATGGAACACTGGAACAGAGAGTGGAGACAGGTGGTAGTTAAAGAACACTGGAACAGAGAGTGGAGACAGGTGGTAGTTATAGAACACTGGAACAGAGAGTGGAGACAGGTGGTAGTTATGGAACACTGGAACAGAGAGTGGAGACAGGTGGTAGTTATGGAACACTGGAACAGAGAGTGGAGACAGGTGGTAGTTATGGAACACTGGAACAGAGAGTGGAGACAGGTGGTAATTATGGAACACTGGAACAGAGAGTGGAGACAGGTGGTAATTATGGAACACTGGAACAGAGAGTGGAGACAGGTGGTAGTTATAGAACACTGGAACAGAGAGTGGAGACAGGTGGTAATTATGGAACACTGGAACAGAGAGTGGAGACAGGTGGTAGTTATAGAACACTGGAACAGAGAGTGGAGACAGGTGGTAGTTATAGAACACTGGAACAGAGAGTGGAGACAGGTGGTAGTTATAGAACACTGGAACAGAGAGTGGAGACAGGTGGTAGTTATAGAACACTGGAACAGAGAGTGGAGACAGGTGGTAGTTATGGAACACTGGAACAGAGAGTGGAGACAGGTGGTAGTTATAGAACACTGGAACAGAGAGTGGAGACAGGTGGTAGTTAAAGAACACTGGAACAGAGAGTGGAGACAGGTGGTAGTTATAGAACACTGGAACAGAGAGTGGAGACAGGTGGTAGTTATAGAACACTGGAACAGAGAGTGGAGACAGGTGGTAGTTATGGAACACTGGAACAGAGAGTGGAGACAGGTGGTAGTTATGGAACACTGGAACAGAGAGTGGAGACAGGTGGTAGTTATAGAACACTGGAACAGAGAGTGGAGACAGGTGGTAGTTATAGAACACTGGAACAGAGAGTGGAGACAGGTGGTAGTTATGGAACACTGGAACAGAGAGTGGAGACAGGTGGTAGTTATGGAACACTGGAACAGAGAGTGGAGACAGGTGGTAGTTATAGAACACTGGAACAGAGAGTGGAGACAGGTGGTAGTTATAGAACACTGGAACAGAGAGTGGAGACAGGTGGTAGTTATAGAACACTGGAACAGAGAGTGGAGACAGGTGGTAGTTATAGAACACTGGAACAGAGAGTGGAGACAGGTGGTAGTTATAGAACACTGGAACAGAGAGTGGAGACAGGTGGTAGTTATAGAACACTGGAACAGAGAGTGGAGACAGGTGGTAGTTATGGAACACTGGAACAGAGAGTGGAGACAGGTGGTAGTTATAGAACACTGGAACAGAGAGTGGAGACAGGTGGTAGTTATAGAACACTGGAACAGAGAGTGGAGACAGGTGGTAGTTATAGAACACTGGAACAGAGAGTGGAGACAGGTGGTAGTTATAGAACACTGGAACAGAGAGTGGAGACAGGTGGTAGTTAAAGAACACTGGAACAGAGAGTGGAGACAGGTGGTAGTTATAGAACACTGGAACAGAGAGTGGAGACAGGTGGTAGTTATGGAACACTGGAACAGAGCTCCAACTCTCCCTCTCTGTCGCTCGAGGGCGCCAGGCTGACTTTCATTAAGCACACCTGTCACCATCATTACGCGCATCAGCGCTCATTGGACTCACCAGGACTCCTGCACGTTTTGATTGCCTTCCCCATATATGTCTGTTTCCTCTGTTTCATCCACGTGTCAGCATTATTCCGTTTCCCCTGTCCAGACGCTGTCCGTATTCTGTTCCTGTCCGTGGATATTAAATGTTCACTTCCTGTACTCTGCTTCTCGTCTCCAGCCTCGATCCTTACAGGAACACAGAGTGGAAACACAGGTGTTAGCTGTAGAACATTGGGATTTGTCCCAAATGACACCCTATTCCCGATAGTGAATGGTCCATAGGGATCTGGCCAAAAGTAGTGCACTATGTAGGGAATAGGTTGACGTTTTGTACGCAGCCCTTGCTCTTGAGTTGGTTTTCCACGGTGTGACATTGAAAGACGGTAATAGTGTAATGGTAATAACTGTCACACATAATCCAAAACCACATTTAGGGTAATTTTTCAGTGATTACATATATCACAAAACACACATCAAATAAATGTTTATTCTAAAGTCAGAAGAGATGAGGATTTAGTTGGAAATTAGACATGTTTATTCTGAAGTTAGGATAGATGAGGATTTAGTGGGAATAGACATGTTTATTCTGTCAGGATAGATGAGGATTTAGTTGGAATAGACATGTTTATTCTGTCAGGATAGATGAGGATTTAGTTGGAATAGACATGTTTATTCTGAAGTCAGGATAGATGAGGATTTAGTTGGAAATAGACATGTTTATTCTGAATTTAGGATAGATGAGGATTTAGTTGGAAATTAGACATGTTTATTCTGTCAAGATAGATGAGGATTTAGTTGGAAATAGGATACCTGAGAAGGGATGTAGTCATATAAATGACTGGTTTGTCTGTCCTCATTTGTTAAATATTTCCCTCCTGTCCATAATGATAACGAGGATCCCCATAGATATGTTCTGTCATGCAAGACACTGTCAATGTACTATGTTTTCATTGTGAATGTATTTTGCCCTATATATGTATTTGCATCCAAAATGGCACCCTATTCCCTGTGTAGTGCACTACTTTAGACTAGGACCCAATGGGACCCTACTCCCTGTGTAGTGCACTACTTTAGACCAGTACCCAATGGAACCCTATTCCCTGTGTAGTGCACTACTTTAGTCAGGACCCAATGGCACCCTATTCCCTGTGTAGTGCACTACTTTAGACCAGGACCCAATGGCACCCTATTCCCTGTGTAGTGCACTACTTTAGACCAGGACCCAATGGGACCCTATTCCCTGTGTAGTGCACTACTTTAGACCAGTACCCAATGGAACCCTATTCCCTGTGTAGTGCACTACTTTAGTCACGACCCAATGGCACCCTATTCCCTATGTAGTGCACTACTTTTCCCTAGTACTTTTGGGGGGTTGATCTGTAGTGTGACGTGGCAGTCAACGCCAACGTTGCCCAGAAGGACCTCAGACGGCTGTCTGCTGCCTGCTAGCTCAGCGATACTGCAAAAGATGTTCCTACAACAAGCCCTTATTCCCCCCTTCCTCCTCCTCTTCCTCCTCCTCCTTTTTCTCCCTCTCCTCCTGCCCTCCACCCTCCTCCTCCCTTCACCCCACCAGAACTAGTGTCTAGAGGTACATCTCGACTCAGTATGAGAGGGTCGGCAAGACAAGGCGGGGCAAGACTAGCAAGGTACATTTTTTATAATCTGTTCGGTAGGAAAATGTCAGAGCTTTTGCTCATGCTGCTAGCTGGGCCTGCAGCCCAACATAATTACTTTAATTTGTGGACCCCTCCTGTGTTGGCACACATAGGTCTCAACGACCGAACCTCTGGCGCTCTCTTTTGGTTGGACTAGATATGTTTCCATCACGGTAGACAGAAAGTACAGACGGAACATAACATCCCTGGTAGACAGAAAGTACAGACGGAACAGATTAAACACGGTAGACAGAAAGTACAGACGGAACAGAACGACACGGTAGACAGAAAGTACAGACGGAACAGATTAAACACGGTAGACAGAAAGTACAGACAGAACAGATTAAACACGGTAGACAGAAAGTACAGACAGAACAGATTAAACACGGTAGACAGAAAGTACAGACAGAACAGATTAAACACGGTAGACAGAAAGTACAGACGGAACAGAACGACACGGTAGACAGAAAGTACAGACGGAACAGAACGACACGGTAGACAGGAAGTACAGACGGAACAGAACAACGAACAACACGGTAGACAGAAAGTACAGACGGAACAGAACAACGAACAACACGGTAGACAGAAAGTACAGACGGAACAGAACAACACGGTAGACAGAAAGTACAGACGGAACAGAACAACGAACAACACGGTAGACAGAAAGTACAGACGGAACAGAACAACACGGTAGACAGAAAGTACAGACGGAACAGAACAACACGGTAGACAGAAAGTACAGACGGAACAGAACAACACGGTAGACAGAAAGTACAGACGGAACATAATGACACGGTAGACAGAAAGTACAGACGGAACAGAACAACGAACAACACGGTAGACAGAAAGTACAGACGGAACAGAACAACGAACAACACGGTAGACAGAAAGTACAGACGGAACAGAACAACGAACAACACGGTAGACAGGAAGTACAGACGGAACATAACAACATGGTAGACAGGAAGTACAGACGGAACAGAACAACACGGTAGACAGGAAGTACAGACGGAACAGAACAACACGGTAGACAGGAAGTACAGACGGAACAGAACAACATGGTAGACAGAAAGAACAGACGGAACAGAACAACGAACAACACGGTAGACAGGAAGTACAGACGGAACAGAACGACACGGTAGACAGAAAGTACAGACGGAACAGAACGACACGGTAGACATGAAGTACAGACGGAACAGAACGACACGGTAGACAGAAAGTACAGACGGAACAGAACGACACGGTAGACAGGAAGTACAGACGGAACAGAACAACAAACAACACGGTAGACAGGAAGTACAGACGGAACATAACGACACGGCAGACAGAAAGTACAGACGGAACAGAACAACACGGTAGACAGGAAGTACAGACGGAACATAACAACACGGCAGACAGAAAGTACAGACGGAACAGAACGACACGGTAGACAGAAAGTACAGACGGAACAGAACGACACGGTAGACAGAAAGTACAGACGGAACAGAACGACACGGTAGACAGAAAGTACAGACGGAACAGAACGACACGGTAGACAGAAAGTACAGACGGAACAGAACAACACGGTAGACAGAAAGTACAGACGGAACATAATGACACGGTAGACAGAAAGTACAGACGGAACAGAACGACACGGTAGACAGAAAGTACAGACGGAACATAATGACACGGTAGACAGAAAGTACAGACGGAACAGAAGAGGCGGAATGAAACGGTTGGATCTGACAGTTCTGAAGTTCTTCTTATAGAATCTAGTTTTTCAAGGGATTTTCTCAAGTCTACAATTTTCAGCACGACTAGAGTTTAAAAAAAAAACATTTTCTCTATAGTTGAAAAGCATATGATTACAACCGAAGCTTTTGTTCACCAGAGAGTACCAAGATGGCATTGTATAATTATTCTATAATAAGTATCCACACTGAACAGGGCTGAACCCAGATCAGCTGAAAACATAAACTTCTAGGAAATATTGTTCACCAGCTGTTCTGTTTTCATGCTAAAAAAGCTTTCAATTAAGTCTCCTTTCAAGTTTCTTAGAGAAAAACAAATCCGTTCTTCGCACTTTTCCTCGACAATCCTTTATTCACTTATTTTTTTGCTAAATAATTCTCAAACTTGCCATAGACATAGTAATGAACGGTAAAAGATACAGTTTACACAACATTACTTTAAACTACACTACCTAGATATCAGTGGAGGCTGCTGAGGGAGGGACGACAGCTCATAATAACAGCTGTAACGGAACGAATGGAATGGCATCGAAACCATTCCACCAATTCCACTCCGACCACGAGCCCGTCCTCCCTAATTAAGGTGCGACCAACCTCCTGTGCTAGATATCCACATACTCATACATCCAGTATGCAGCCAGAGGAGGAGTCCGATTCCTCATTCCTTCTAGGGAGTTTTTCCTACTCTGCGGCTACTTGCTCTTTGGGGTGTCTAGGCTGAGTTACTGTAAAGCACAGGAAACCTGCTTTTTTTCTTTTTTTCTTTAAGAGCTTTTATGTTGTGTAGATAGAAGTAATCGGGAAACCATGAAGCAGGCTCCTGAGTTATGCGTGATGCGATAAGATAAGTGAAACACTTTTTCCACAGGTAGAACGTTACTTAGCTGGTACGTCTTCTACACATCACTAAAGACTCTGCTCTAATGAAATTGTTTTAATATTTCCCCCTTGTGTAGTCTCCTGAGTCATGTGTGACACAAGATAATTGAAACACTTTTCCACACGTAAGCATTACTGTAATTGTTGCTTGTTTGAAATCACTAAAGAGGGAGTTGATTCTCCTTTAGAATAAGTCTTAATAAATATCTAGTGAATGAAAGCCTCTTGAACCTCCTGTGGCTGTAAAACTATGTTGTAGTTACCAGGCACTTAGCCTTTGATATGTATTACACCCCCAAGAATACCTTCCCTTCACTACCCATCAGCAGACGTTACCTCAAACACACTGGGATGCTGAGCTAAATGATCCACTTAAAGAACAGTGTGTGTGGGTGTGTGTGTGTGTGTGTGTGTGTGTGTGTGTGTGTGGTGGGGGATAACTACTAGACATTGCAGAACACACATTTTCCGGGAGGAATGTGTGTGTGTCTGGGCATGCTCATTATGTACGGCTGTTTGAGGTGTGTGTGTGCGTGCGTGCGTGCGTGCGTGCGTGCGTGCGTGCGTGCGTGCGTGCGTGCGTGTGTGTGTGTGTGTACTACCAGCTGCTTAATACAACCTGAAGAAAGGGGATGTGTGCTACCAGCTGCTCTCACTTTCACATTTTGTACAGTCATCTCTTTGACTGTTCGGAAAATGTACGAGTAAAATACAGGAAAGTACAGTACAATTCAGTATAGTAAAGTACAGTAAAGTACAGTAAAGTACAGTACAATTCAGTATAGTAAAGTGCAGTAAAGTACAGTAAAGTACAGTACAATTCAGTATAGTAAAGTACAGTAAAGTACAGTAAAGTAAACTAAGTACAGTGAAGTAAAATACAGTAATGTCAAATGTAGTAAAGTACAATACAGTAAAGTAAAATACAGTACAGTAAAGTAAACTAAGTATAATACAATTCGGTACAATAAGGAACAGTAAAGTAAACTAAGTACAGTAAAGTAAAATACAGTAACATCAAATGCAGTAAAGTACAATACATTAAAGTAAAGTAAAATACAGTAAAGTACAGTAAATACAGTAAATTAATGTAAAGCAGGATAGATGTCTGTGATACTCAAAACACATCAAGCACCTGGCTCCTCACAGACGTACAGTCCGGATAGTAGTCAGTCTTCGTTAGCTGTGTGTCACCAGCCCTCAGCTGTAAAACAGTGGAAACAGCTAGCTGTCTGACAGTCAAATGGGATTCCAATAAGAATAGCGGTGGTGTACACAGTCCACATTGTACATACACACTTCAATGAAATGTAGGTCTGTTTAGTGTAGGTCTGTTTAGTGTGTAGGTTTGTTTAGTGTGTAGGTCTGTATAGTGTGTAGGTCTGTATAGTGTAGGTCTGTTTAGTGTAGGTCTGTTTAGTGTAGGTCTGTTTAGTGTAGGTCTGTTTAGTGTAGGTCTGTATAGTGTGTAGGTCTGTATAGTGTAGGTCTGTATAGTGTAGGTCTGTATAGTGTAGGTCTGTTTAGTGTAGGTCTATATAGTGTAGGTCTGTTTAGTGTAGGTCTGTATAGTGTAGGTCTGTTTAGTGTAGGTCTGTTTAGTGTAGGTCTGTTTAGTGTAGGTCTGTATAGTGTGTAGGTCTGTATAGTGTAGGTCTGTATAGTGTAGGTCTGTTTAGTGTAGGTCTGTTTAGTGTAGGTCTGTATAGTGTAGGTCTGTTTAGTGTGTAGGTCTGTTTAGTGTAGGTCTGTATAGTGTAGGTCTGTATAGTGTAGGTCTGTTTAGTGTAGGTCTGTATAGTGTAGGTCTGTATAGTGTAGGTCTGTTTAGTGTAGGTCTGTATAGTGTAGGTCTGTTTAGTGTAGGTCTGTATAGTGTAGGTCTGTATAGTGTAGGTCTGTATAGTGTAGGTCTGTTTAGTGTAGGTCTGTTTAGTGTGTAGGTCTGTATAGTGTAGGTCTGTTTAGTGTAGGTCTGTTTAGTGTAGGTCTGTATAGTGTAGGTCTGTTTAGTGTGTAGGTCTGTTTAGTGTAGGTCTGTATAGTGTAGGTCTGTTTAGTGTGTAGGTCTGTTTAGTGTAGGTCTGTATAGTGTAGGTCTGTTTAGTGTAGGTCTGTTTAGTGTAGGTCTGTTTAGTGTAGGTCTGTTTAGTGTAGGTCTGTTTAGTGTGTAGGTCTGTTTTGTGTAGGTCTGTATAGTGTGTAGGTCTGTTTAGTGTAGGTCTGTTTAGTGTAGGTCTGTTTAGTGTAGGTCTGTTTAGTGTAGGTCTGTATATTGTGTAGGTCTGTTTAGTGTAGGTCTGTTTAGTGTAGGTCTGTATATTGTGTAGGTCTGTTTAGTGTAGGCCTGTTTAGTGTAGGTCTGTTTAGTGTAGGTCTGTATATTGTGTAGGTCTGTTTAGTGTAGGTCTGTTTAGTGTAGGTCTGTATATTGTGTAGGTCTGTTTAGTGTAGGTCTGTTTAGTGTAGGTCTGTTTAGTGTAGGTCTGTTTAGTGTAGGTCTGTATATTGTGTAGGTCTGTTTAGTGTAGGTCTGTTTAGTGTAGGTCTGTTTAGTGTAGGTCTGTATAGTGTAGGTCTTTTTAGTGTGTAGGTCTGTATAGTGTAGGTCTGTTATGTGTGTAGGTCTGTATAGTGTAGGTCTTTTTAGTGTGTAGGTCTGTTTAGTGTAGGTCTGTTTAGTGTAGGTCTGTATAGTGTAGGTCTGTTTAGTGTAGGTCTGTATAGTGTAGGTCTGTTTAGTGTGTAGGTCTGTTTAGTGTAGGTCTGTTTAGTGTAGGTCTGTTTAGTGTAGGTCTGTATAGTGTAGGTATGTTTAGTGTAGGTCTGTTTAGTGTAGGTCTGTATATTGTGTAGGTCTGTTTAGTGTGTAGGTCTGTTTAGTGTAGGTCTGTTTAGTGTAGGTCTGTTTAGTGTGTAGGTCTGTTTAGTGTGTAGGTCTGTTTAGTGTAGGTCTGTTTAGTGTAGGTCTGTTTAGTGTAGGTCTGTTTAGTGTAGGTCTGTATAGTGTAGGTCTGTTTAGTGTAGGTCTGTATAGTGTAGGTCTGTTTAGTGTGTAGGTCTGTTTAGTGTAGGTCTGTTTAGTGTAGGTCTGTTTAGTGTAGGTCTGTATAGTGTAGGTATGTTTAGTGTAGGTCTGTTTAGTGTAGGTCTGTTTAGTGTAGGTCTGTATATTGTGTAGGTCTGTTTAGTGTGTAGGTCTGTTTAGTGTAGGTCTGTTTAGTGTAGGTCTGTTTAGTGTGTAGGTCTGTTTAGTGTGTAGGTCTGTTTAGTGTAGGTCTGTTTAGTGTAGGTCTGTTTAGTGTGTAGGTCTGTTTAGTGTAGGTCTGTTTAGTGTAGGTCTGTTTAGTGTAGGTCTGTATATTGTGTAGGTCTGTTTAGTGTAGGTCTGTTTAGTGTAGGTCTGTTTAGTGTAGGTCTGTTTAGTGTGTAGGTCTGTTTAGTGTAGGTCTGTATAGTGTAGGTCTGTATAGTTTAGGTCTGTTTAGTGTAGGTCTGTTTAGTGTAGGTCTGTTTAGTGTAGGTCTGTTTAGTGTGTAGGTCTGTTTAGTGTAGGTCTGTATAGTGTAGGTCTGTATAGTTTAGGTCTGTTTAGTGTAGGTCTGTTTAGTGTAGGTCTGTTTAGTGTAGGTCTGTATAGTGTAGGTCTGTTTAGTGTAGGTCTGTATAGTGTAGGTCTTTTTAGTGTGTAGGTCTGTATAGTGTAGGTCTGTTATGTGTGTAGGTCTGTTTAGTGTAGGTCTGTTTAGTGTGTAGGTCTGTTTAGTGTGGGTCTGTTTAGTGTAGGTCTGTTTAGTGTGTAGGTCTCTATAGTGTGTAGGTCTGTTTAGTGTAGGTCTGTTTAGTGTAGGTCTGTATAGTGTAGGTATGTATAGTGTAGGTCTGTTTAGTGTAGGTAGTGTAGGTCTGTATAGTGTAGGTCTGTTTAGTGTAGGTCTGTATAGTGTGTAGGTCTGTATAGTGTAGGTCTGTTTAGTGTAGGTCTGTTTAGTGTAGGTCTGTATAGTGTGTAGGTCTGTATAGTGTAGGTCTGTTTAGTGTAGGTCTGTATAGTGTAGGTCTGTTTAGTGTAGGTCTGTATAGTGTGTAGGTCTGTATAGTGTAGGTCTGTTTAGTGTAGGTCTGTTTAGTGTAGGTCTGTTTAGTGTAGGTCTGTGTAGTGTGTAGGTCTGTTTAGTGTAGGTCTGTATAGTGTGTAGGTCTGTATAGTGTAGGTCTGTTTAGTGTAGGTCTGTTTAGTGTAGGTCTGTTTAGTGTAGGTCTGTTTAGTGTAGGTATGTTTATTGTAGGTCTGTTTAGTGTAGGTCTTTTTAGTGTGTAGGTCTGTATAGTGTAGGTATGTTTAGTGTAGGTCTGTTTAGTGTGTAGGTCTGTTTAGTGTAGGACTGTATAGTTTAGGTCTCAAGTGTTTCTTTGACTTTTAGGAAAAATAGATGAAAATCTAAGAGTCAAATGGTCAGGGACTCTTCAGTGGCTCAGACACTCGAGTTCCAGTTCAACATTGAGAACCACCGAAGGAGGATGGGACTGGAACAAGAGATCATGATATCAGAAAACAAAATGGCCATTTTCCAATGGCCTCTCGACCGGACACACTAATAGTTTGTCTCTTCTGATGAGTGTTGAAATCATGACTGTTGGTTAACAGCTGTATAGGAATTAAATTACATTTAGTTTAGTTTGGATTGTAGTCAAGTTAAGTCAAGTTACAATACATCATAAAAAGTGACCTTCCTCCTCTCCTCTGTGTTGAAATCATGGTTGTATGGGAGTTGCTGTGGTTGTAGATTCCATGGATGTTCCTCATTACTAGTCTTTACTGTGGTTTGGGAGGATCTCTTTGTCATCGTTAATAAGCTGTGAGAAAGCTTTTGTTTACTCAAGTGAATAACAACTGTTTCTTTTACAAGATTCTTGGTGTGTGCACTGCACACGGTTAGACATCTTACATCATAGCCTGCACTCTGCCAAAAGAGGATAAAATGACTCATTATTAAAGAGAGTATTCAATCTCACTATGTCATAAATCTGTTTTATCGATTTAATTACCCCCAGATTCTACTAAGAGTGTGTATTCACAAAAGGCTGTCGTAGTCAATTAAAATTCACAAACAAAAAACAAGCGTTCAACATCAAAATAAAACTTGTTGGTTTATTGGTGGGACAACCAATGTTTTACGGATGTATAGATTAACGTGTTGCTATATACTTTGGTATAGAGAAGACCTAAAGTGTTTCCTGATCATGTGGCCTGTCTGGCAGGATTGGACGCAAGGTTTTTCCTGATCATGCGGCCTGTCTGGCCAGGATTGGACGCAAGGTTTTTCCTGATCATGTGGCCTGTCTGCCAGGATTGGACGCAAGGTTTTTCCTGATCATGTGGCCTGTCTGCCAGGATTGGACGCAAGGTTTTTCCTGATCATGTGGCCTGTCTGCCAGGATTGGACGCAAGGTTTTTCCTGATCATGTGGCCTGTCTGCCAGGATTGGACGCAAGGTTTTTCCTGATCATGTGGCCTGTCTGGCCAGGATTGGACGCAAGGTTTTTCCTGATCATGTGGCCTGTCTGGCCAGGATTGGACGCAAGGTTTTTCCTGATCATGTGGCCTGTCTGCCAGGATTGGACGCAAGGTTTTTCCTGATCATGTGGCCTGTCTGGCCAGGATTGGACGCAAGGTTTTTCCTGATCATGTGGCCTGTCTGCCAGGATAGGACCCAGAGAATTCCTGATCAGGTAAGTGACATTCACAAAAATATGTGAATGTAAGGTAACTTCTGTAAAAAAAAAATATATATATATGTATATATATATATATATAAACAGTTGAAGTAGGAAATTTACATACACCTTAGGTTAACTTTGGTCCATTCCTCCTGAAAGAGCTGGTGTAAACTGAGTCAGGTTTGTAGGCTCTTTGCTCTTACACGCTTTTTCAGTTCTGCCCACAAATTTTCTATAGGAATGAGGTCAGGGCTTTGTGATGGCTACTCCAGTACCTTGACTTTGTTGTCCTTAAGTCATTTTGCCACAACTTTGGAAGTATGCTTGGGTTCATTGTTGATTTGGAAGACCCATTTGCGACCAAGCTTTAACTTCCTGACTGATGTCTTGAGATGTTGCTTCTATATATCCACATAATTTCCCTCACTCATGATGCCATCTATTTTGTGAAGTGCACCAGTCCCTTCTGCAGCAAAGCACCCCCACAACACGATGCTGCCACCCCCGTGCTTCACGGTTGGGATGGTGTTCTTCGGCTTGCAAGGCTCCCCCTTTTTCCTCCAAACATTTTGATGGTCATGATGGCCAAACAGTTCTATTTTTGTTTCATCAGGCCAGAGGACATTTCTCCAAAAAGTACGATCTTTGTCTCCATGTGCAGTTGCAAGCCGTAGTCTGGCTTTTTTTATGGCGGTTTTGGAGCAGTGGCTTCTTCCTTGCTGAGCGGCTTTTCAGGTTATGTCGATATAGGGCTAATTTTACTGTGGATATAAATACTTTTGTACCTGTTTCCTCCAGCATCCTCAAGGCCGTTTGCTGTTGTTCTGGGAATGATTTGCACTTTAAAAAAATATATTGTCCCTATTGGTAAGTTCCAGGAACTCTTTATATGTCCCTTGCCCCTTGCCCCTATCCCAGCTCATGTAGGTAAGTTACAGGAACTCTATAAATGTCCCTTGCCCCTACCCAGCTCATGTAGGTAAGTTACAGGAACTCTATATATGTCCATTGCCCCTATCCCAGACCCTATAGGTAAGTTACAGGAACTCTTCATATGTCCCTTGCCCCTATTGGTAAGATACAGGAAGTCTTCATATGTCCCTTGCCCCTATTGGTAAGTTATAGGAACTCTTCATATGTCCCTTGCCCCTATAGGTAAGTTACAGGAACTCTTTATATTTGCCCCTTGCCCCTATCCCAGCCCCTATAGGTAAGTTACAGGAACTCTTCATATGTCCCTTGCCCCTACCCCAGACCCAGCTCTTGTAAGTAAGTTACAGGAACTATATATATGTCTATTGCCCCTATCCCAGCCTCTATAGGTAAGTTACAGGAACTCTATATATGTCCATTTCCCCTATCCCAGCCTCTATAGGTAAGTTACAGGAACTCTATATATGTCCATTGCCCCTATCCCAGCCTCTATAGGTAAGTTACAGGAACTCTTTACATGTCCCTTGCCCCTATCCCAGCCCAAGCTCATGTAGGTAAGCTATTACTCCTTACTGTCTGTAACTCACATCCAACTGTCCCTTTATCATCCTCTGTCCCCTTCCCAGTGAATATCCACAGACTAAACAAGGAGATCTAAGGAAATACTTTTATCCCAGCTAGCCAGCTAACCAGCCACTAGGGTCTGAAGGGGAGAACAAGACGCCAGGCTGCAGTGGTAAAAGAGAGTGGTCTGGTCTGGTCTGGTCTGGTCTGGTCCGGCCCGGTGCTAGGGAGTCTACTGACCTTTATATTAGGAATTTAAATCTGGATTCTAAAATCTAACCTTCAGACTTACTTATTTTCCTGCTTTTTTTATGTCCTAGAAGCTTCTTTGCAAAACACAGCACTGCAAAGATTCATTTAAGAAAACACTTGCTTGATAAATATTTCCAGGACTTTTCCTTGTTGCTGTTGGCTTTTGTCAAGAACCCGTATAAATCGTCTCATCTTTCAAGTTATTGCTAGCTACATTTCAAAATGAATAACTTATTGTTAATATAATGTTACTCTAAACTTTTTCCATTCATTTTGTTATCTTAAATGTAGTATCTGCTACCTCCTCTAAAAGACAAAGAATTCTGTGTGCAAATATTGTTTGCCTGTTGTTGAAATGCTGGGGACATTGGGAGATGTCACTTTACCTCAAAACAAAAGAGGCAGCAGCCCAAATGGAAACCATATTGGACTGGTTCCTCGATAGCGCCTGTACACTCACAGTGAAACCATATTGGACTGGATCCTCAATAGTGCCTGTAAACTCACAGTGAAACCGTATTGGCCTGGTTCCTCGATAGCGCCTGTACACTCACAGTGAAACCATATTGGCCTGGTTCCTCGATAGCGTCTGTACACTCACAGTGAAACAGTATTGGCCTGGATCCTCGATAGTGCCTGTACACTCACAGTGAAACTGTATTGGCCTGGTTCCTCGATAGCGTCTGTACACTAACAGTGATACCATATTGGCCTGGTTCCTCGATAGCGTCTGTACACTCACAGTGAAACCGTATTGGCCTGGTTCCTCGATAGCGTCTGTACACTCACAGTGAAACCGTATTGGCCTGGTTCCTCGATAGTGCCTGTAAACTCACAGTGAAACCATATTGGCCTGGTTCCTCGATAGCTCCTGTAAACTCACAGTGAAACCATATTGGCCTGGTTCCTCAATAGCGCCTGTAAACTCACAGTGAAACCGTATTGGCCTGGTTCCTCGATAGCTCCTGTAAACTCACAGTGAAACCGTATTGGCCTGGTTCCTCAATAGCGCCTGTAAACTCACAGTGAAACCGTATTGGCCTGGTTCCTCGATAGCTCCTGTAAACTCACAGTGAAACCATATTGGCCTGGTTCCTCAATAGCGCCTGTAAACTCACAGTGAAACCGTATTGGCCTGGTTCCTCGATAGTGCCTGTACACTCACAGTGAAACCGTATTGGCCTGGTTCCTCGATAGAGCCTGTAAACTCACAGTGAAACCGTATTGGCCTGGTTCCTCGATAGCGCCTGTACACTCACAGTGAAACCGTATTGGCCTGGTTCCTCGATAGCGCCTGTAAACTCACAGTGAAACCGTATTGGCCTGGTTCCTCGATAGTGCCTGTACACTCACAGTGAAACCGTATTGGCCTGGTACCTCGATAGCTCCTGTAAACTCACAGTGAAACCGTATTGGCCTGGTTCCTCGATAGCGCCTGTACACTCACAGTGAAACCGTATTGGCCTGGTTCCTCGATAGCGTCTGTACACTCACAGTGAAACCGTATTGGCCTGGTTCCTCGATAGTGCCTGTACACTCACAGTGAAACCGTATTGGCCTGGTTCCTCGATAGAGCCTGTAAACTCACAGTGAAACCGTATTGGCCTGGTTCCTCGATAGCGCCTGTACACTCACAGTGAAACCGTATTGGCCTGGTTCCTCAATAGCGTCAGTACACTCACAGTGAAACCGTATTGGCCTGGTTCCTCGATAGCGCCTGTACACTCACAGTGAAACCGTATTGGCCTGGTTCCTCGATAGCGCCTGTACACTCACAGTGAAACCGTATTGGCCTGGTTCCTCGATAGCGCCTGTAAACTCACAGTGAAACCGTATTGGCCTGGTTCCTCGATAGCTCCTGTAAACTCACAGTGAAACCGTATTGGCCTGGTTCCTCGATAGCGCCTGTACACTCACAGTGAAACCGTATTGGCCTGGTTCCTCGATAGAGCCTGTAAACTCACAGTGAAACCGTATTGGCCTGGTTCCTCGATAGCGTCTGTAAACTCACAGTGAACCCGTATTGGCCTGGTTCCTCAACAGTGCCTGTAAACTCACAGTGAAACCGTATTGGCCTGGTTCCTCAATAGTGCCTGTAAACTCACAGTGAAACCGTATTGGCCTGGTTCCTCGATAGTGCCTGTACACTCACAGTGAAACCGTATTGGCCTGGTACCTCGATAGTGCCTGTACACTCACAGTGAAACCGTATTGGCCTGGTACCTCGATAGCACCTGTACACTCACAGTGAAACCGTAGTGGCCTGGTTCCTCGATAGTGCCTGTAAACTCACAGTGAAACCGTTTTGGCCTGGTTCCTCGATAGCGTCTGTACACTCACAGTGAAACCGTATTGGCCTGGTACCTCGATAGTGCCTGTAAACTCACAGTGAAACCGTATTGGCCTGGTACCTCGATAGTGCCTGTAAACTCACAGTGAAACCGTATTTGCCTGGTTCCTCGATAGCTCCTGTACACTCACAGTGAAACCGTATTGGCCTGGTTCCTCGATAGCGCCTGTAAACTCACAGTGAAACTGTATTGGCCTGGTTCCTCGATAGCGTCTGTACACTCACAGTGAAACCGTATTGGCCTGGTTCCTCGATAGCGCCTGTAAACTCACAGTGAAACTGTATTGGCCTGGTTCCTCGATAGCGTCTGTACACTAACAGTGAAGAGGAAAGAGACAGTTCTGGCCGGGGGGGTTTGGAAAAACACATGAAGTAGATTATGTGTACTATAATCATATCACCCTCAATAGGGAGGACAATGGGGCTGGTCCTAAATGGCACCCTACCTCTTATATATTGAATAGGGTACCGTTTGGGACGCGTCCCCATATGAATGACCCTGTTTTGTTTTCGTTTCATTGAAGGAATCAGTATTTCTTCCACTACAATATCATTTCATTGTTTCCATGCTTGAGAAGAGAACGTAGAACCTTAGATCTGTGAGAAATGTTAGAATGAAAAATCTTCGAGATGTGTTTAACTTGACACAGATAATGGGTAGTTAAATAGTAACAACTTACACACAGTTTTCTGAACATTTCTGGACCCGGTTTTTCTGGACCTAAATTTTGATTTCAAAAACAATAATATGTACACGACCATATTCACTAAGCATCTCAGAGTAGGAGATCAGTTCTGGGATCTGGGATCAGTTTTGACTTTTAGATTCTAACGAATAAGATTATATTTGGACATGAAGGAACTGATCCTAGATCAGCTCGCTCACTCTGACATTCTTGATACATACAAAAACAGTACTCTTACTCTCTAACTCTCCATGTGAGTATTTTTAGTCCAGCAATACCAGGATATCTATAGAGATTGATGGGCTGTTTTCCAGAACGAACAATTTACTTCTGGAAGTTTCCACCACGCTAACTATAACATTTATAGGTTGTTTCCACCCTGTCTTTCCATCTCTCGACAGAGCCCTCCGACAAAACCAATCACCAGCCTCCAGTATAAAAGTAGGAAAAAGGGGGGGGGGGGGGGGGGGGGGGGGGGGGGGGGGGGGGGGGGGGGGGGGGGGGGGGGGGGGGGGAAACCACATGGGTTTTCCATTAGTATAAGCAAAGTCAATTCACTATCTTCTACTGTACTATCTCAACGATGAAAAACGTAATGCCTACATCCCAAATGACACCCTATTCCCTCTGTAGCGCACTACTTTACACCAGAGTACTATGGAACCCTATTCCCTCTGTAGTGCACTACTTTACACCAGAGTCCTATGGAACCCTATTCCCTCTGTAGCGCACTACTTTACACCAGAGCCCTATGGAACCCTATTCCCTCTGTAGTGCACTACTTTACACCTGAGTCCTATGGAACCCTATTCCCTCTGTAGCGCACTACTTTACACCAGAGCCCTATGGAACCCTGTTCCCTATGTAGTGCACTACTTTACACCAGAGTCCTATGGAACCCTATTCCCTCTTTAGTGCACTACTTTACACCAGAGTCCTATGGAACCCTATTCCCTCTGTAGCGCACTACTTTACACCAGAGTCCTATGGAACCCTATTCCCTCTGTAGTGCACTACTTTACACCAGAGCCCTATGGAACCCTATTCCCTCTGTAGCGCACTACTTTACACCAGAGCCCTATGGAACCCTATTCCCTCTGTAGTGCACTACTTTACACCAGAGTACTATGGAACCCTATTCCCTCTGTAGCGCACTACTTTACACCAGAGTCCTATGGAACCCTATTCCCTCTGTAGCGCACTACTTTACACCAGAGTCCTATGGAACCCTATTCCCTCTGTAGCGCACTACTTTACACCAGAGTACTATGGAACCCTATTCCCTCTGTAGCGCACTACTTTACACCAGAGTCCTATGGAACCCTATTCCCTCTGTAGCGCACTACTTTACACCAGAGCCCTATGGAACCCTATTCCCTCTGTAGCGCACTACTTTACACCAGAGCCCTATGGAACCCTATTCCCTCTGTAGCGCACTACTTTACACCAGAGCACTATGGAACCCTATTCCCTCTGTAGTGCACTACTTTACACCAGAGCCCTATGGAACCCTATTCCCTCTGTAGCGCACTACTTTACACCAGAGTCCTATGGAACCCTGTTCCCTATGTAGTGCACTACTTTACACCAGAGCCCTGTGGAACCCTATTCCCTCTGTAGCGCACTACTTTACACCAGAGCCCTATGGAACCCTATTCCCTCTGTAGCGCACTACTTTACACCAGAGTCCTATGGAACCCTATTCCCTCTGTAGCGCACTACTTTACACCAGAGTCCTATGGAACCCTATTCCCTCTGTAGCGCACTACTTTACACCAGAGTCCTATGGAACCCTATTCCCTATGTAGCGCACTACTTTACACCAGAGCCCTATGGAACCCTATTCCCTCTGTAGCGCACTACTTTACACCAGAGCCCTATGGAACCCTATTCCCTCTGTAGCGCACTACTTTACACCAGAGTCCTATGGAACCCTATTCCCTCTGTAGTGCACTACTTTACACCAGAGCCCTATGGAACCCTATTCCCTCTGTAGCGCACTACTTTACACCAGAGCCCTATGGAACCCTATTCCCTCTGTAGTGCACTACTTTACACCAGAGTACTATGGAACCCTATTCCCTCTGTAGCGCACTACTTTACACCAGAGTCCTATGGAACCCTATTCCCTCTGTAGCGCACTACTTTACACCAGAGCCCTATGGAACCCTATTCCCTCTGTAGCGCACTACTTTACACCAGAGTCCTATGGAACCCTATTCCCTCTGTAGTGCACTACTTTACACCAGAGCCCTATGGAACCCTATTCCCTCTGTAGCGCACTACTTTACACCAGAGTCCTATGGAACCCTATTCCCTCTGTAGCGCACTACTTTACACCAGAGTACTATGGAACCCTATTCCCTCTGTAGCGCACTACTTTACACCAGAGTCCTATGGAACCCTATTCCCTCTGTAGCGCACTACTTTACACCAGAGCCCTATGGAACCCTATTCCCTCTGTAGCGCACTACTTTACACCAGAGCCCTATGGAACCCTATTCCCTCTGTAGCGCACTACTTTACACCAGAGCCCTATGGAACCCTATTCCCTCTGTAGTGCACTACTTTACACCAGAGCCTGTGGAACCCTATTCCCTCTGTAGCGCACTACTTTACACCAGAGTCCTATGGAACCCTATTCCCTCTGTAGTGCACTACTTTACACCAGAGTCCTATGGAACCCTATTCCCTCTGTAGTGCACTACTTTACACCAGAGTACTATGGAACCCTATTCCCTCTGTAGTGCACTACTTTACACCAGAGTCCTATGGAACCCTATTCCCTCTGTAGCGCACTACTTTACACCAGAGTACTATGGAACCCTATTCCCTCTGTAGCGCACTACTTTACACCAGAGTACTATGGAACCCTATTCCCTCTGTAGCGCACTACTTTACACCAGAGTACTATGGAACCCTATTCCCTCTGTAGTGCACTACTTTACACCAGAGTACTACGGAACCCTATTCCCTCTGTAGCGCACTACTTTACACCAGAGTCCTATGGAACCCTATTCCCTCTGTAGTGCACTACTTTACACCAGAGTCCTATGGAACCCTATTCCCTCTGTAGCGCACTACTTTACACCAGAGTCCTATGGAACCCTATTCCCTCTGTAGCGCACTACTTTACACCAGAGTCCTATGGAACCCTATTCCCTCTGTAGCGCACTACTTTACACCAGAGCCCTATGGAACCCTATTCCCTCTGTAGCGCACTACTTTACACCAGAGCCCTATGGAACCCTATTCCCTCTGTAGCGCACTACTTTACACCAGAGTCCTATGGAACCCTATTCCCTCTGTAGCGCACTACTTTACACCAGAGCCCTATGGAACCCTATTCCCTCTGTAGCGCACTACTTTACACCAGAGTCCTATGGAACCCTATTCCCTCTGTAGCGCACTACTTTACACCAGAGTCCTATGGAACCCTATTCCCTCTGTAGTGCACTACTTTACACCAGAGTCCTATGGAACCCTATTCCCTCTGTAGCGCACTACTTTACACCAGAGCCCTATGGAACCCTATTCCCTCTGTAGCGCACTACTTTACACCAGAGCCCTATGGAACCCTATTCCCTCTGTAGCGCACTACTTTACACCAGAGTCCTATGGAACCCTATTCCCTCTGTAGCGCACTACTTTACACCAGAGTCCTATGGAACCCTATTCCCTCTGTAGCGCACTACTTTACACCAGAGTCCTATGGAACCCTATTCCCTCTGTAGCGCACTACTTTACACCAGAGCCCTGTGGAACCCTATTCCCTCTGTAGCGCACTACTTTACACCAGAGCCCTATGGAACCCTATTCCCTCTGTAGCGCACTACTTTACACCAGAGCCCTGTGGAACCCTATTCCCTCTGTAGCGCACTACTTTACACCAGAGCCCTATGGAACCCTATTCCCTCTGTAGTGCACTACTTTACACCAGAGCCCTATGGAACCCTATTCCCTCTGTAGCGCACTACTTTACACCAGAGTCCTATGGAACCCTATTCCCTCTGTAGCGCACTACTTTACACCAGAGCCCTGTGGAACCCTATTCCCTCTGTAGCGCACTACTTTACACCAGAGTCCTATGGAACCCTATTCCCTCTGTAGCGCACTACTTTACACCAGAGCCCTGTGGAACCCTATTCCCTCTGTAGCGCACTACTTTACACCAGAGTCCTGTGGAACCCTATTCCCTCTGTAGCGCACTACTTTACACCAGAGCCCTGTGGGTACAATATAGGGAATAGGGTGCTGTTTGGTATGTGCACGATGCTTGAAAGGCTATTGGAGACACTAGCCACCCAAGGTACGTACACGGATCACAGACCAACTCTCTGTCTGTGAATGATATGAATGTTTCAAACCTCGCTGTCCTGTTTTATGAATACATCCAGTGTTTTGTACATATCACCTGTTGCAGGCTCCTCCCTATCTGAATGATTCAGAACATAAATATCTTCACCTCCTTGTTTCAGTTCTACATCTTTTAGGCTCGACTTGACTCTGGATGTGTGTGTCCCAATAACCTCTCCTGTTCCCGTGAAGTGTGCACTTGATCAATGCACTTAATGGATTTAAAAGGAAATGACTGGTGTGTGGAAACGTTCTCTATGTCACGGATCCCTCCGGAACTGTCATTACTCACACCTGGTCCCTTTTCCCCGATTTAGTAATTGTATAAGTGTGCCCTTGGATCACCATTGTCTTGTCGATTATTGTTACTATGTCCGTTGGTGCGTGTGAGTACCTGTGCTGTGTTTTTTGGCTTTTGTGATGATTACGGGTCTCGTCCCGTGTGATAATCATTGTGCGCTTGTGTTATTTATTCGAGGTACTCCTCGCTCTTTTGTTTGGGTTTCAAACCTGTGTTTTGTATACATGTTTGTTTGGTCTTCGTCCCCGTGGGGTAATTCATTTTAAAAAACGATTACGTATTCCTGCGCCTGTCTCCCGACCCTTTATACCAACGTGACAGAATAATTGAACAATAAGGGAGACAGCGGGAATGGCCCGTCCGACGATGCTGCAACTGGCCCGTCCGACGACGACGCAACTTTGGCAGCTGCATCGGGTCCTGATCGACCCGCACTGCATTTCTGTGATCGCACTCGAGGCCGGTGTCATTGCACTGCTGGGGCAGCGCGTCGGGGTACTGTCACGGATCCCTCTGGAACTGTCATTACAGACTCCTGGTACCTATTCCCAGATAAGAAATTGTATAAGTGTGCCCTTGGTTCACCATTGTCTTGTCGATTATTGTTCCAATGTCCGTTGGTCGTGTGAGTACCTGTGCTATGTTGTTTTGGCTTTCGTGCCACGTGTTTTGTGCAGATGATTACGGGTCTCGTCCCTTTACACGGCACGCTCTGATTTGGGTAAATATAAAACCCCTATTACGCATTCCTGCGCCTGTCTCCCGACCATTTATGCCAACGTGACACTCTAGCCCATGCCAACACTAATCCAATGCTTATACATTGGTGGGGAGAAGTGAAGGAGTGCACACTTCAGTTGAAAGGGGAGATGGTTGGGACGCACCATCCAAACTAGAGGTAGGGAAAGCCACAATCCACAATCTATCACAAATCATTTCTCAGCATCTGAGACCGTGTATACATTCCACTCAAAAAAGCTCAGGGGTTCTGAGACAATATGCTGCCAAGAACACAAAGAAATGGATGCCAGTTTCAGAATATGTGCATAAAGATCCAGGGGACCTGACTTATTGCAGTGTCATAGAAGTAGAATCCCTAGAACACACAAAGTTAAATAAAGGTTAAAAAAGGCCCTCAGACCACTGCAATTTGAATGGTATGTTGAATATCAAATCAACTCATAGCCCTGGATTCCAAATCAACCCGTAGCCCCTCCTCCCTAGGTACTCCAGTTGATCTGAAGGGATTGGATAGGTATAAACAATATAGCACTTGCTTCACCTTGTCTTCTGATAGACTGGGTTGAATTTTGCCATATTCCCCACGGACCTATACAATCCCTTCAGATCTACAGGAGTGCCTAGGGAGGAGGGGCTACGGATTGATTTGGAATCCAGGGCTACACTCATGGGTAAACTTAATATGGCCATCCACACGGAATGTTGACTGGAATAGGCATTTCCCTTCTAGTCATTCTATTTCTGTGTCCAGTAGGGTGTGTAGTGGGGTGTGCGGTAGGGTGTGTAGTGGGGTGTGCGGTAGGGTGTGTAGTGGGGTGCGCGGTAGGGTGTGTAGTGGGGTGCGCGGTAGGGTGTGTAGTGGGGTGTGCGGTAGGGTGTGTAGTGGGGTGTGCGGTAGGGTGTGTAGTAGGGTGTGCGGTAGGGTGTGTAGTGGGGTGTGCGGTAGGGTGTGTAATAGGGTGTGCGGTAGGGTGTGTAGTGGTGTGTGCGGTAGGGTGTGTAGTGGTGTGTGCGGTAGGGTGTGTAGTGGGGTGTGCGGTAGGGTGTGTAGTGGGGTGTGCGGTAGGGTGTGTAGTGGGGTGTGCAGTAGGGTGTGTAGTGGGGTGTGCAGTAGGGTGTGTAGTGGGGTGTGCGGTAGGGTGTGTAGTGGGGTGTGCGGTAGGGTGTGTAGTGGGGTGTGCAGTAGGGTGTGTAGTGGGGTGTGCAGTAGGGTGTGTAGTAGGGTGTGCGGTAGGGTGTGTAGTGGGGTGTGCGGTAGGGTGTGTAGTGGGGTGTGCGGTAGGGTGTGTAGTGGGGTGTGCGGTAGGGTGTGTGGTGGGGTGTGCGGTAGGGTGTGTAGTGGTGTGTGCGGTAGGGTGTGTAGTGGGGTGTGCGGTAGGGTGTGTGGTGGGGTGTGCGGTAGGGTGTGTAGTGGGGTGTGCGGTAGGGTGTGTAGTGGGGTGTGCGGTAGGGTGTGCGGTAGGGTGTGTAGTGGGGTGTGCGGTAGGGTGTGTAGTGGGGTGTGCGGTAGGGTGTGTAGTGGGGTGTGCGGTAGGGTGTGTAGTGGGGTGGGCGGTAGGGTGTGTAGTGGGGTGGGCGGTAGGGTGTGTAGTGGGGTGCGCGGTAGGGTGTGTAGTGGGGTGTGCAGTAGGGTGTGTAGTGGGGTGTGCGGTAGGGTGTGTAGTGGGGTGTGCAGTAGGGTGTGTAGTGGGGTGTGCGGTAGGGTGTGTAGTGGGGTGTGCGGTAGGGTGTGTAGTGGGGTGTGCAGTAGGGTGTGTAGTGGGGTGTGCGGTAGGGTATCTAGTGGGGTGTGCAGTAGGGTGTGTAGTGGGGTGTGCAGTAGGGTGTGTAGTGGGGTGTGCAGTAGGGTGTGTAGTGGGGTGTGCGGTAGGGTGTGTAGTGGGGTGTGCGGTAGGGTGTGTAGTGGGGTGTGCAGTAGGGTGTGTAGTGGGGTGTGCGGTAGGGTATCTAGTGGGGTGTGCAGTAGGGTGTGTAGTGGGGTGTGCAGTAGGGTGTGTAGTGGGGTGTGCGGTAGGGTGTGTAGTGGGGTGTGCGGTAGGGTGTGTAGTGGGGTGTGCGGTAGGGTGTGTAGTGGGGTGTGCAGTAGGGTATCTAGTGGGGTGTGCAGTAGGGTATCTAGTGGGGTGCGCGGTAGGGTGTGTAGTGGGGTGTGCAGTAGGGTGTGTAGTGGGGTGTGCGGTAGGGTATCTAGTGGGGTGTGCAGTAGGGTGTGTAGTGGGGTGTGCAGTAGGGTGTGTAGTGGGGTGTGCAGTAGAGTATCTAGTGGGGTGCGCGGTAGGGTGTGTAGTGGGGTGTGCAGTAGGGTGTGTAGTGGGGTGTGCGGTAGGGTATCTAGTGGGGTGTGCGGTAGGGTATCTAGTGGGGTGTGCAGTAGGGTGTGTAGTGGGGTGTGCGGTAGGGTGTGTAGTGGGGTGTGCGGTAGGGTATCTAGTGGGGTGTGCAGTAGGGTGTGTAGTGGGGTGTGCGGTAGGGTATCTAGTGGGGTGTGCGGTAGGGTATCTAGTGGGATGTGAGAGACTAATAGTGTCATGTAAAAAGGTTCGTCTGTGAAAGGTTCCCACCAGTATACAAGTCAGCCCTGGAATAGATGTTTATATAGATGTTTATTGGCCAAGAGGCCAGTAAGGTACGCCACATAGACTCTTTTAAAATTAAATATACCATAGCTATGAAAATCTCATAGTAAATGGAAACCAAATGTACACCAGCATGAAGTGAAGTATAGAGTGCACAGTAGAAATCAGGCCAACTGCAGGGACCAAAGCAATGATGGAGGACATTATCTTCTGGATACAGCTGGGGGCCGAACTGAGTCTTAACAGCATCAGCATGAAATGGAAAACACCGGAATGGATTACACATGCTAGTACCTTGATCTCGGATTTGAATATTCCTAACACTCATCTAGGAATGAGTTACTATCCAAAGTTCTCCTATTTCGACCTGAGCCTCTTTAAGATGAAAACACATACACCTGAAACACCTGAAAACACCTGAAAACACCTGAAAACACCTGAAAACACCTGAATACACATACACCTGAAAACACCTGAAAACACCTGAAAACACATACTCCTGAAAACACCTGAAAACACCTGAAAACACCTGAAAACACCTGAATACACATACTCCTGAAAACACCTGAAAACACCTGAAAACACCTGAATACACATACTCCTGAAAACACCTGAAAACACCTGAAAACACCTGAATACACATACTCCTGAAAACACTTGAAAACACCTGAATACACATACTCCTGAAAACACCTGAATACACATACTCCTGAAAACACCTGAAAACACATACTCCTGAAAACACCTGAAAACACCTGAAAACACCTGAAAACACCTGAAAACACATACCCCTGTAGGCTACAATTTATAATGACCCCAGGTTTGCTGATGCGTTGGATGAATCCAATGTCCTCTATCAACCAACAGCACTGCATCTTGGATGTTTTTACTGGCCGTAGTATAGTTTCTGTTAGAGTAAGGGAATCGACATCACACACACAAACACACACATCGTCACCCTCTCCAATGCACTGTGCTTTTCTGTCAGACTAAAATTGTAACTGAAAATACATTTTCCATTTGCATTTTGTTCATTTGGGTTTAGTAGACAGTCTAATCCAACTTCAAGATTTAATAGGATACTATATTCTTATGAAAACAATGTTTTATGTTTAAATTCCTTTTGGATATGGACTACAGTACCTCAATTGGAGGAACTCACAGAGTGGTAGTGGCAGTCCATATTTAGACTTAACTGGGAAATGGGTTGGGGACAGAGCTGGGGTATGGGTTGGGGACATAGCTGGGGTATGGGTTGGGGACATAGCTTGGGTATGGGTTGGGGACAGAGCTGGGTTATGGGTTGGGGACAGAGCTGGGGTATGGGTTGGGGACAGAGCTGGGGTATGGGTTGGGGACAGAGCTGGGGTATGGGTTGGGGACAGAGCTGGGGTATGGGTTAGGGACAGAGCTGGGGTATGGGTTGGGGACAGAGCTGGGGTATGGGTTGGGGACAGAGCTGGGGTATGGGTTGGGGACAGAGGCATTCAGGCGCCAACCATATGATTGCTCAGCACACACTCAGAAGTTCCAGCCAAAACCCTCCCATTTCCGGGTTTATAAAAGCAACAAACTTACTGACCGCTTCCAGACTCCAGTGATGGGCAAGCTGGGTACAAATTGGATGACATTTTCCCCCTCCCTTTTAAACATGTATGTCAAATATGTGCACCCAATTCAACATCTGTTACATTCTATTGTGTTATTTAATATCACCACATTAATGAAGTGATTGTGTATAGAGACCCCTAGTGGTCAGAAATGTAGGCCTGCCCAGCACAGAACAGCCACCAGCTTCAAAAGGGAATATACAGTATTTCCATACAAACCAATGATTGCAATTTATAAGTATATATATATTCCGATCTTTCCACAAACATTAAATTGGTGACTCAAGGAGTAGCGGCTTTGAATCGATCAGAAAGACTACGGAGGGTTCGGAGAGTTTCACATTCAACATTACCCTCTCAGAACATCTGTAGGATCCAATCCAATCTGGTGAGGAAGCAAGGCTGGTGGAACTCCTCCAAGAGCAACTTCCTGCATATTCTAGAGGGTTTCTCTCTGTCTCTCTCTCTCTGTCTCTCTCTCTCGCTCTCTCTCTCTGTCTCTCTCTCTCTGTCTCTCTCTGTCTCTCTCTGTCTCTCTCTCTCTCTCTGTCTCTCTCTCTCTGTCTCTCTCTCTCTCTCTCTGTCTCTCTCTCTCTCTGTCTCTCTCTTTCGCTCTCGCTCTCTGTCTCTCTCTCTCTCTCGCTCTCTCTCAATTCAATTCAATTTGCTTTTTTTGGCATGACGTAACAATGTACATATTGACAAAGCATACTTTGGAGATTATGTGATTTCATTTACAATATTAACATAATTAAAATAATGATAATCAAGATTGTCAATGAGACACACACTTTCTCCCTCCCTCCATCTGTCTTTGTCTCTCTCTCTCTCTCTCTCTCTCTCTCTGTCTGTGTCTTTCTCTCCATCCGCCTCTCTCTCTCTCCTTTTCTCTCCCTCTCTCTCTCTCTCTCTCTCATTTTCTCTCCCTCTCTCTCCCTTTCCCTCCCCCATGCATTCTCTGCAGTATAGCCTAGTTTGCCTGCAATATGGTGCGTTGCATGTGTTTGTATAAGTGTGTGTGTGTGTGTTGTGTGTGTGTGTGTGTGTGTGAGAAATAGAGAGAGAGGTGGGAGAGAAGAACAAGAGAAAGTGGCGAGAGCGAGAAAGGAACTTCTAACAGTTATAAATATACATTGATGTATTTTTGCCGCCATCCTCACAATAATCATTGACAGACTGTCACACTGTCATTTTGACAAACCCACACCTTTATATAAATGACTAGTCTGTTCCTATCTCAGCTTCTTCAACAACACGTTCACCTCTTCTTCTCCCATTGACCACTAACCTCTCCTCACCCTCTATTGCATTTAGTTGTACTGTATAGACAGAACCTCCCAAAGGACACTGGGTATGTCCCAAATGGCACCCTATATAGGGATTAGGGTGCCACCCTATATAGGGATTAGGGTGCAACCCTATTTAAGAATTAGGGTGCCATTTGGGAGCAGAACACTGCGTTCCTCTACCACTGGAGACTAATTCCAAGATGAACGTAGTCATTGAGGACCAGTGTCTGCTGGACCTTCCTTTTCAACTTAACCAGAGACTGATTTGGACCTGGAAAACCTCATGGGTGTTGGCTGTTCTTTAAACTGGGTTAAGTATGTATCCATGTGGCAATGGGGATGCCTCCTACTCTTAGTCTCACATTTTCCACCTCTTTCTCTCTCGCTCCCTCTCTCCCCTGTCACTCTCCCTCCATCTCCTCCATGTCCCCCTCTCTCTCTCCCTCTCTCTCTCTCTAACACTCCCCTCTCTCTCTCCCCTGTCACTCTCCCTCCATCTCCCTCACTTTCTCTCTTTCTCTCCTCGCCTTTCTGTTACTCTCCACTCCCCATTTCTCTTTCCTCCCTCCCCCTCTATCTCTCAATTATTCTCCCCTCTACCTCTCTTTCTCCCTCCATGCCCCCCTCTCTCTCTCTCTAACACTCCCCTCTCCCTCTCTTTCTCCCTCCATGTCTCTCTCTCTCTCTCTCTCTCTTTCTCCCTCCATGTCCCCCTCTCTCTCTCCCTCTCCCTAACACTCCCCTCTCTCTCTCTTTCTCCCTTCATGTCTCCCTCTCTCTCTCTCTCTTTCTCCCTCCATGTCCCCCTCTCTCTCCCTCTAACACTCCCCTCTCTCTCTCTTTCTCCCTCCATGTCCCCCTCTCTCTCTCTCCCTCTGTTTCTTATCTTTGTGTAGCATAAGATCAAAAACAATCACAATGCAAAAATACAGATATTGAAACAATAAAAATAAAATAATAATCTACCTGCAAAACAGAGCATGCTGGGAAATATGACAATGGGGCCCCTCCCACACCTGTGGATAACTCCATAGCTTTAACTCCCTGTCTCTGATTACTCTGGAGTTAAAAGTGCTCCGCCACACAGAACTCTTGTTATCAACACTAACTCAAGGGAGCACATGACTCTGTTGAGGGTTCAGATAACTACCAGTAGAGTCAATGTAACCATGATGACCTCTCCTTAGCCCCAGAACCCTGTATCTGTGAGCTGTTGATCTCTCCCTAACCCCAGAGCCCTGTATCTGTGAGCTGAGGATCTCTCCCTAGATCCAGAGCCCTGTATCTGTGAGCTGATGATAACTCCCTAGATCCAGAGCCCTGTATCTGTGAGCTGTTGATCTCTCCCTAGCCCCAGAACCCTGTATCTGTGATCTGATGACCTTTCCCTAGCCCCAGAACCCTGTATCTGTGAGCTGAGGATCTCTCCCTAGCCCCAGAACCCTGTATCTGTGAGCTGAGGATCTCTCCCTAGCCCCAGAACCCTGTATCTGTGATCTGATGATCTCTCCGTAGCCCCAGAACCCTGTATCTGTGAGGATGAGGGCTGATTCCTGCTGTTTTGGAGAAAGCGGCAAGAGAGGCTACCGTTATGGCAGACAGAAAACACTGGGAGAACAGCCAACCAGAAGACAGGATCTTGGACCATGCAGACCTTACTGGGAATATACAGTCCACGGTAAAAAAAATAAAAAAATAAAAAATCCTGAGTGTGAAGCGTGTTTACACAAGTGCTCTTTACAATGTGGCGTCAATGTGTACTTTATTTACCTTTGATTGTAATCTTCTAGATATAGAACCTTGATTCAGATGCTTATTTGTTTTGATACACACACACCGGAGACATACTATATATCGTGGGGTTTCCATCGTAGGGTCATCTTTCTTCCCAGCTCAAAAGGAGAGGAAGGTATTTGAAAGGAATGGTGTCTATCCTACAACACCCAGGTCTACCGCCAGACATTGATGAGAGAGAGAGAGACATCTGTCTAGCAAATTGCTGTGGAGGACGAGTAGTACCACAGAGATCTGGGGAGCGTTCCTGACTTCCTGTATGGGAGCCAATTAAAAGCCTGCTATTACCCTCTGACTGTAACACCTCTACAGCAAGCCATGCCAACTGATACATTGGTTTAAAGCATATGCACAATAACTTCTGGTATGAGCATAGGGGGGGGGGGGGGGGGGGGGGGGGGGGGGGGGGGGGGGGGGGGGGGGAGAGAGAGAATGAGAGAGACCCCCACATGTGTTCTCTAGTCTAAACGCACTGGATTGTGGGACACCTGCTGCGTTCCTCCTCTCTCTCCTGGTTGGCCCTGGGTTTCCTTAACACTCTCTCTCTCTCTCTCTCTCTCTCTCCCCCCCTCTCTCTCTCTCTCTCTCATCCCGCCCCTCTCTCTCTCCCCCCCCCCGCTCTCTCCCTCCCTCCCTCCCTCCCCCCCCCCCCCCCCCCCACCCCCCCTCTGGGAAAGAGTGTCTATGAACCACACAGCCAACAGTGATACAATGGAAAACGTTGAGAATCTTTCTGAGAGTTCAGCACTAAACTGGCTGACAGGAAAGACAGAGAAGCATCGCTACATACCTGGGTCGTTCCGCCAACTCGGTGCCTTTTGAGAAGTTCAACTTGGTAAAAAATAATATTTTATTTCACCTAATATTAACACCCTGTCATATAGAGAATATCATTCATTTTTTTTCTACCAATCTCTAAAATGGCTGTAGTAAGTGGCAAAAGTAACAGGGGTTTATGAGTTAATCTTCAATTAGCCATGAATCCCCTCGTGACAAGGGGAATGACAAGGGGAATGACAAGGGGAATGACAAGGGGAATGACAAGGGGAATGACAAGGGGAATCAACACTTGGTGTTCATTTTTTAACACTACCCCAGATAACATATGTTCCCACTCCACAAAGTGTAAAAAAAAAAAACTCTGATTTATAATGACATTATAAGTGTTAATGTAACTCTCCATAGTGTTATTTTTGTTTGTTTCCACCCGTGTTTATTAGAGATGATTGTTGAATTCTTTCATTGTCAAGGTCTGTGGCTTTCACCAAATGAGTACCGAGGTGAATGTTGTCCAAAAATGTTTTTTTAAACTCTGACATAACATTACATATATAATAAGACCTTACTTTGATGGCCTAGATTAACCCAAACATTGTGATTTTAGGAAAATGCTGGTTTACAAATTACAGGCCACGTCAGGCCTGCAAGTGGCCTGCAAGTCACATTATGCAGCCAGCATAATGTGACTTGCAGGCCACTTGCAGGCCTGACGTGGCAAAGTGACGTGTAATTCCTATTGGGACCCAGCCAGAGTTTGAATAGCCAACAGTTGGGCTTTTTATTCACCCGCAACCTGTATTCAGAATGACTGCCAGGGTTACGAACTTTAGTAAAGGAGACTATAGGAACAACCATTTCAGTTACGGGTGCAATAAATCTTACTGATTGGATTAGTTTAGTCGTGGCCAAAAAAGTTTTGAGAATGACACAAATATACATTTTCACAAAGTCTGCTGCCTCAGTTTGTATAATGGCAATTTGCATATAGTCCAGAATGTTATGAAGAAGTGATCAGATGAATTGATCTCTCCCGGCGCGGTGAACATTTACATTGTAGAATGTTATGAAGAAGTGATCAGATGAATTGATCTCTCCTGGCGCAGTGAACATTTACATTGTAGAATGTTATGAAGAAGTGATCAGATGAATTGATCTCTCCTGGCGCAGTGAACATTTACATTGTAGAATGTTATGAAGAAGTGATCAGATGAATTGATCTCTCCTGGCGCAGTGAACATTTACATTGTAGCAGAAGTTATTATTCAGAGCGACTTACAGTAGTGAGTGCTGGTCCACCGTGGGATTCAAACCGACAACCCTGGTGCTGAAAGCGCCATGCTCATCCAACTGAACTACACAACATTGAACTGTTTTAATACTACAAACCCCGGTCTACTCCAGGCTAGATAGACATAGATCATTTTACCAATGTCATGCCACTGGCATTAATCAAATCAAATCAAAGGTATTTTTTGTCACTTACAATGCTTACTTACAGTCACTTAACCAACAATGTTGTTTTAAGAAAATAAGAGTTACTCAAATATTTACTAAATATAATAAAGTAAAAAAACAAATCATCACAATAAAATAGCAATAACAAGGCTATATTCAGGGTTACGAGGTTGTTGGGGGGTCAATGCAAATAGTACTCATTTGAATAATTGTTCGTCAGTCTTATGGCTTGGGGATAGAAGCCGTTAAGGAGCCTTTTGGACCTAGACTTGGCGCTCCGGTACCGCTTGCCGTGCGGTAGCAGAGAGAACAGTCTATGACTTGGGTGACTGGAGTCTTTGGCGATTTTTTGGTCCTTCCTCTGACACCACCTATAATATAGGTCCTGGATGGCATAAAGCTTGGCCCCAGTGAAGTACTGGGCCGTACGCACTGACCTCTGTGGGCCGGATGCCGAGCAGTTGCCATACCAGGCAGTGATGCAACTGGTCAGGATGCTCTCGATGGTGCAGCTGTAGAACTTTTTGTGCCTGTGTGTAAATGTATGCTGATGATTCAATGATTCATACGCATCAGCAACCACAGCTAATGAAGTCACTGAAACCCTTAACAAGGAGTTGCAGTCCGTTTTTGGAATGGGTGGCCAGTAATAAATTGGTCCTGAACATCTAAAACTAAGAGCATTGTATTTGGTACAAGTCATTCCCTACGTTCTAGACCTCAGCTGAATCTGGTAGTGAAATGTAGCTGTTGAACAAGTTGAGGAGACTAAATTACCTGGTGTTACCTCATGATCAAATCATATAGATTCAATGGTTGCTTTTTGGACACCACATTGCAAAAAACAAGTCATGTAGTTTTATCGAGAGAGAGAGAGAGAGAGAGAGAGAGAGAGAGAGAGAGAGAGAGAGAGAGAGAGAGAGAGAGAGAGAGAGAGAGAGAGAGAGAGAGAGAGAGAGAGAGAGAGAGAGAGAGAGAGAGAGAGAGAGAGAGAGAGAGAGAGAGAGAGAGAGAGAGAGAGAGAGAGAGAGAGAGAGAGAGAGAGAGAGAGAGAGAGAGAGAGAGAGAGAGAGAGAGAGAGAGAGAGAGAGAGAGAGAGAGAGAGAGAGAGAGAGAGAGAAAGCCCTCCCTTCTTGCTGACTACTGTGGAACAGGACCATAAGGAACATACAATTGATCCCATGTCAAATTTTCCGGTTCACTTTCCAGCCGCCTAATACCAATGTGGCATTCTTTCTATTATAATAAGTCATTTTTAACCTATACTGTACAATGCATCCACAGTACTTTATATTACTATACAAATATCCTACATTTCTCCATTTAGTAAGTTTAATCACTCCCGAACAGTCACCAAAATAATTGGCTGGACTTTTCCTTGGTTATTTTTTTAACAGAAACACATTCTAGGGGTGCTTCCCAAAACGGCACAATGCATAGTGACTAGTTTTAACCTGAATGTTATGAGCTCTGGTCAAAAGTAAGGCAATATGGTTCCATTTGGGACCTAGTGGAACCACTCAATCAGGCCCCTCCCCCTCCCTCTCTGCCTGTTATATGATTGGTTGGGGTTGTGTGTTGAAGATTCATATTACTGACTACATGTTATTCTAGTTGTCTGAGTGTGTGTGCCAGCCTGTGTGTGTGTGTGTGTGTGTGTGTGTGTGTGTGTGTGTGTGTGTGTGTGTGTGTGTGTGTGTGTGTGTGTGTGTGTGTGTGTGTGTGTGCGTGCGTGCGTGCGTGCGTGCGTGCGTGCGTGCGTGCGTGCGTGCGTGCGTGCGTGCGTGCGTGCGTGCGTGCGTGCGTGCGTGCGTGCGTTCACCATCCCAGTCTGAGATGGTGAATCTCACCCAGAGGACTTCTGTTGCTGCTGCTGTTATTCTTTGCAGTGAGATGAAAAGCTTTTCTTTGGTCCACATCTGCACAACATATCACCGTGTCATGGAGAAGGAGGATTCCAAGCTCAAACTTTCCGCTGGACTGAACGACCAAAAAAACTAGCACACATTTTATTCCACTCATTTCACTTCAGAGGCCCAACACTAAAACAACAGAATTTCATTTACACATACTAACAGCTAGCGGGAAAAGAAATTGTAACTCTTAAATCGGCATTATATAAAAGTGGCATGTCGGCCTCTCAGTGCTAGAGGCATCACTGCAGACAACCTGGTTCAAATCCAGACTGTATCACAACCGGTCCGTGATTGGGAGTCCCATAGGGCGGCGCACAATTGACCCCGGCGTCGTCCAGGTTTGGCCGACGTAGACTGTCATTGTAAATAAGAATGTGTTCTTAACTGACTTGTTAAATAAAGGATATCACTCAGTTGATTCAGGTAATAACCTGATAAGTTATTTGTGATCAACCGATTGATTTATCAAACTAGTTTTGAGTACTCACTTATTCATATTATGTAAATATATTTATACACATAAACCTACATATAACTTATTATATTCAGTATATTACGAATGGTAGACGCTCTCTGAAAATCAGATAGAGACAAACGTTGCCTAATCTGACAACTCCTACACCATATCAGTTCTGTTAGATTTAGTCATCGTACCACAACTCCTATTCCATCTGTGTCTGTGGAATGATTTACATAGTTGAGGTGATGTGGACTGGGCATGCTCTATGACTGATTTATGTGTTACATGGGGCTTGGGTGTGGGAGGAGGGGATACACTTACACCCTCCCTCTCTCTCCTTTCCTCCCTCTGTCTCTCTCTCTCTCCTCCCTCTGTCTCTCTCTCTCTCCTCATTCCACAGTCTCTCTCCTTTCCTCTCTCTGTCTGTCTCTCCTTTCCTCCCTCTGTCTCTCTCTGTCTCTGTCTCTCTCTCCCTCCTTTCCTCTCTCTGTCACTCTCTGTCTCTCTCTGTCTCACTCTCCTTTCCTCCCTCTGTCTCTGTCTCTCTCTCCCTCCTTTCCTCTCTCTGTCTCTCTCTGTCTCTCTTCCATCTCTCTCTTTCTCTCTCTCTCTCTCTCTCTCTCTCTCTCTCTCTCTGTCTCTCTCTGTCTCTCTCTGTCTCTCTCTGTCTCTCTCTGTCTCTCTCTGTCTCTCTTCCATCTCTCTCTTACTCTTTTCCTCCCATTTGTCTTATTTCCTTCTGTCTCTTCCTCTCTTCCCCCTCCTTCCCTGTCTCTATCCTACCCTCTCTTCCACTTTCCCATGACAGGACCGGAGGTACAGAGGATCAGATGACTAGTCCTCTCTCATCATCTGTACTCCCAGACTGGGCTGAAAGAGAACTTTGTCCCCCTCCGCTCCAATCCCCTCCAGACCCTCTCCGGAGGTAAGTCCTGTGTTGTCCATAAAGGAAAAGGTTCCTGTGGAATTCTTGAGTGGAAGTCTGCTACTCTTACCCTTTTCCCCACTAGTAGTCACAACCCCTCACACAGCATTCTACGTCATCTGGGTGGAAATACTTTCAAACACTTCGTTTAGTTTACAATGGAAGCAATGGAATAGTCTCAAAAAGTGCAAAATAAATTAAACACGTCTTTTAATTATTTGAAATATATTTGATCCATGCCTGGTTTGTCACAAACAGAAATAAACACCCTTGAACACTTTCCCAAGTCAAAAGTTTTCCTTCATTTATTTTTTTACAGTCCCAGTCTGCAGCTATGTCAGTTAGTGGGTGTCTCTCAGATACATAAAGCAGTTTGGTCCCTAGGCATTTATACACTATTTGTTAGTGTAGTCAGTGACCTGTGTGACCCGGAACCATATCCACTAACTCAGGTCAGATGTCTGTCTGACAGACACACAGCAATACGTCTCAGACAGATATAAGGACAGGAGGCTGAGAGCAGACAGACAGCTTGGACACAGACATGGAGCTGAGTACAGATACTTTATAGGAGGGTTATAGATAGCGGCAGGGGGGGGTGTAAAACAGACACTGAAGTTTCAGACATTTTACTGGGGGACCACAAAGACAGACAGAGAGAGCGAGAGAGCGAGAGAGCGAGAGAGCGAGACAGCGAGAGAGCGAGAGAGCGAGAGAGCGAGAGAACTCTTTGAATTGAATTGAGAGAGAAAACATGGGACTTAGAGCAGACACTGCAGAAGGAAAGACCCTGAAGACAGGCAGTCTCAGACATACAGGGGAGTTACAGACACGTATCATGGTTCAGATACAGGGTGGAACTGTGGAAAATCTTTATAGAACACCACAGAGATATACAAAAACACAGTACAGAGAGACACAGACATGAGTCAGAGACACAGAGAGAGAGACAGACACACAGAAATAGAGACACATAGATGGACACAGAGACAGAGTGAGAGACAGAGACACACAGAGATAGAGACAGACACAGACATGAGTCAGAGACAGACACAGACATGAGTCAGAGACAGAGAGACACAGAGACGGAGACAGAGACACAGATGGAGACAGAGACAGAGAGAGAGAGAGAGAAAGACAGAGACACACAGAGATAGAGATAGACACATAGATGGACACAGAGACAGAGAGAGAGAGAGACGGAGACAGAGACACACAGATAGAGACAGACACATAGATGGACACAGAGACAGAGGCAGACATAGAGATGGACACAGAGACTGAGAACAGAAAGGCCATAGACACATACACAGAGACAGAGAGAGGGACAGAGACAGAGAGAGGGAGAAGAGACAGAGAGAGGGAGAAGAGACAGAGAGAGGGAGAAGAGACAGAGAGAGGGACAGAGACACAGAGAGAGACAGGGACAGAGAGAGGGACAGAGACAGAGAGAGGGACAGAGACAGAGAGAGGGACAGAGACAGAGAGAGGGACAGAGACAGAGAGAGGGACAGAGACAGAGACAGAGACAGAAAACACACATGCCATAAACACAGACATGAGTCAGAGACAGGGTGGAGTGGAGACTCTAGGGGACCACAGAGACTGGGTGGAGTGGAGACTCTAGGGGACCACAGAGACAGGGTGGAGTGGAGACTCTAGGGGACCACAGAGACAGGGTGGAGTGGAGACTCTAGGGGACCACAGAGACAGGGTGGAGTGGAGACTCTAGGGGACCACAGAGACAGGGTGGAGTGGAGACTCTAGGGGACCACAGAGACAGGGTGGAGTGGAGACTCTAAGGGACCACAGAGACAGGGTGGAGTGGAGACTCTAGGGGACCACAGAGACAGGGTGGAGTGGAGACTCTAGGGGACCACAGAGACAGGGTGGAGTGGAGACTCTAGGGGACCACAGAGACAGGGTGGAGTGGAGACTCTAGGGGACCACAGAGACAGGGTGGAGTGGAGACTCTAGGGGACCACAGAGACAGGGTGGAGTGGAGACTCTAGGGGACCACAGAGACAGGGTGGAGTGGAGACTCTAGGGGACCACAGAGACAGACAAGTAAGGAGAAACAGTGCATTAGGACAGACTCACAATACAGTAGTCTCTTTGAAAGAATGAGATTTATTACATGGTCCAATAGAGAGATCATCATCTACTCCACCCTGTACTACAAAACAGACATTCTGTCTGGCCTCATTCAGAATCATCTGGTACATTCAGTCTATTGTCACACAGAGTGGTTGCAGTACCTCTTTTCCACCCATTGAGGGCGATAGTGTTCTGTGGAAATCTCTGGTGATGAGGATTCTGGCTGAGGTTCAGCAAGAAATTACTTTTCTGCAATTTTCTACAATGCCAATAATTTCTCAGTTAACACTAAACAAGTCTGGCCTCGAGGGACCCCACATTCGGTCCAATGGTGCATCTTTGGAATATTAATATTTTACATTTTTTCTAAAAAACACATTCAGGGGCGTCATGCACCAATTATTTTAGGGGGAGGAGGCACAAAGTACGTGATGATGGAGGGGGGGGTGGCCAGGGGGAATTCTGAGATTTTTGAATTTTTCAAACACCTGAAACCGCTTATTCCTGTAATCTAGAGCCATAATCATTATGCATAAATTAATATATATATAAAAAAATATCTACATTTTTCTGCATGGTTATCTAAGCATACCCATTTACCTGTCATTTTAATTAATGACGCACATTGATTTTGTTTTTTGTGACCAATTTTTTATTCAGATTTGACATATTTCTTTTCCAGAGGGTGGTTACAGGTACAAAAACAATGAAATAAATGCATACTAAGATAACTCAACCCCCCCAGTCCACATCTACCCACCCTCATCCTCCCTCCCTAACCTTAAACCATGCTTTTCACCCCACCCCGCCTTTTCCGCAGCAGTGCTGCCTGCCAGCAGTAATCGTCTCTGATTGATTGAGAGTTTCAAGGGGCTGTCATCAGGACCCAGGTCCATGACCCGGACCCAGGTGGTGAAGGTAGGGGTCCCACAAGGGTGCGTGCTCAGCCCCCTCCTGTACTCCCAATTCACCCATGACTGCGTGGCCACGCACGCCTCAATCATCAAGCAGACGACACAACAGTAGTTGGCCTGATTACCAACAATGACGAGACAGCCTACAGGGAGGAGGTGAGGGCCCTGGCGGAGTGGTGCCAGGAAAATAACCTCTCCCGCAACGTCAACAAAACAATGGAGCTGATCGTGGACTTCAGGAAACAGCAGAGGGAGCACCCCCCTATCCACATCGATGGGACATCAGTGGAGGAGGTGGAAAGCTTCAAGATCCATGGCGTACATATCACTGACAATCTGAAAAGGCACAACAAGAGGCTGAAGAAATTTGGCTTGGCAGTGCTTCCCGAGTGGAGTACTGGTCTAAGGCAGTGCATCGCAGTGCTAGCTGTGCCACTAGAGATCCTGGTTCGAGTCCAGGCTCTGTCGCAGCCGGCTGCGACCGGGAGACCCAAGGGGGCAGCGCACAAAACCCAGCGTCGTCCGGGTTAGGGGAGGGTTTGGCCGGCAGGGATGTTCCATCGCCCACTAGTGACTCCTGTGGCGGGCCGTGTGCATTGCACTCTGACATTGGTGTGGCTGGCTTCTGGGTTAAGCAGGTGTTGTGTCAAGAAGCAGCGTGGCTTGGCTTGGCTGGGTTGTGTTTCAGGGACGCACGGCTCTCGACCTTCGCCTCTCCCTAGTCCGTACAGGAGTTGCAGTGATTGGACAAGTCTGTAACTACCAATTGGATACCATGAAATTCGGGAGAAAAAGGGGTAAAACCAATCAGTAATAAAAATAAAGAAATTCGGCTTGGCACCTAAGACCCTCACAGACTTTTACAGATGCACAATTGAGAGCATCTTGTCGGGCTGTATCACTGCCTGGTACAGCAACTGCACCGCCCTCAACCACAGGGCTCTCCAGAGGGTGATGCGGTTTGCCCAACGCATCACTGGGGGCACACTGCCTGCCATCCAGGGCATCTACAGCACCCGATGTCACAGGAAGGCCAAAGATATCATGAAGGACATCAACCACCCGAGCCACGGCCTGTTCACCCCGCTATCATCCAGAAGGCGAGTTCAGTACAGGTGCATCAAAGCTGGGACCGAGAGACTGAAAAATAGCTTCTCAAGGCGATCAGACTGTTAAATAGCCATCACTAGCCAGCTACCACCCGGCTACTCAACCCTGCACCTTAGAGGCTGCTGCCCTACATAGACATTGAATCACGGGTCACTTTTAATAATGTTTACATACTGCATCTTATATGTATATACTGTATTCTATTCTACTCTATTTAGTCAATGCCACTCCGATATTGCTTGTCCTAATATTAATATATTTCTTAATTCCATGCTTTTACTTTTAGATTTGTGTGTATTGTTGTGAATTGTTTGTTATTGCTGCACTGTTGGAGCTCAGAAACACAAGCATTTTGCTACACCCGCAATAACATCTGCTAAATACAGTTTTATTTAATTTAATTTAAGAAAGATACAGGCAGTCCAATTCTGATAATTTTCCAAATTATTGGCAAAAGAGCTGATCTGATTGGTCAAAAGACCACTTAGAGGAAAAAGATCAGAATTGGGCTGCCTGTGTAAACGCAGCCATATTGCAACTGATCACACACATATCACAGACTACTTTAAATAAAACAAATTGAATTCCCTTTTTATTCCACTGACCGTAGCTACTGTGGAAGCTTTTTGTAGACGAACAATAATAATTCATTCCTTCTTTGTCGTCTGTCTAGGAAGATGGCTACCTTCCGTAACGTGGTGAACTGACAGCCCCATTCCAACTGGTGGGATAATGACAACAACCAGGTGGCCTTCGAATACACTGCAACCGCGGCTTCAACAACGACTGGTGAGGACTGTACTAAACTTGGTTGATTGGTTGGTTGACTTGTTGATTGGTTGGTTAGTTGATTGGCTGATTGATTGATTGATTGATTGACTGGTTGGTTGAGTGATTGATTGACTGAGTGGTTCATTGATTGAAACCAGAAACTCCACTCTTACCTCTCTACTTCCTGTGTTTCCAGCCAGGTCACCTGTGATACAAGTCAGTATTCAACGTCCATCCATGTCTGCGCTGTTACATTCAAGTCGGTTTCAGTTTTGCTAGGGCATTGTGGACGGGGATGGAGGACGGGCGTAAGAATCTGCCTCCGGTGCCAAAGGCAGCATATTAAAGTTGTTTTTGAGATGTTTGTTTTAAGCCTATACCTAACCTTAACCCTTACCTTAACCATTCAGTTAATGCCTAACCTTAAGAATTTGGACTTAATGCATACACTTAACCCTAACCCTAAAATGTCAGAGTTAATTCATGCCTAAACTTTACCTTAAACACTTGGAAATTTGACGTTTGGAACAACTTTGAAATTTGACCTTTGAGAAACATGGATAAACGTCTAATTCTGACATGAGACTGTGAGAGCTGGTAGGTGTTTCAACCAATCAGGCAACTGGACGTGACTCTGAACACTGGTATGCCCGGCGGCACCTACCGTGACGTCATTTCCGTCCAGAAGGACGGGGGGGTGCTGCATGGGGAAGATCCATCAATGTCGGGGGCGATCAGCAACACCGACGAGGATCCCATGGTGGCGATTCACGACGACTCCAAGCTGTAAACAAACAATCTAAGCGCAAACAAACAAACAATAACATGTAACAGTTCTGTTCTGTTTGTTTTTTTGCTGTTATGTGAAGGGTTGAGTTGTCAACGCTGAATCTAGATAAGCGGATGTCCTGTAATGTGCTTGTTGATTCAAAGGGAAGCAACGCTTAACTTCGCGATTTGAGACGGAGTGAAGGTTTTAAAGCTTTACTACACTTCGTTTGACACTTCTAAGGGCTAACGGATGTTCGCAATAACATCAAGTTATTAGCATAGCGCTAACAAGCTAACAAAGCAATGGTGCTTGAGAGAGGCATGTCACAAGACGGCGTGCCTCAACACAACAGTAATTATACTAATTGAAATACACAGTCAAATGAATAGGCCAAGTACGATCATGTCCCTTGTTGACCTTTAACTCTGAACAGTAGTATCTGTATATAAAGACAGTACTGAATACTTCTGGAGACTTTCCAGTGACTCTATTTTTAACTATTTTTTTAACCCTGCAGAGAGCACAGAAAGAGCTTGACTGACTCCCCACACCCCTCAATACACCAAACGCGACTCGTCCAGGAGACAGGCCTTAATGAATTCTCACCACGTACTGTAGTACTGTAGTAATGTGTGTAGTGTAGTACTGTAGTAATGTAGCACTGTAGTAATGTGTGTAGTACTGTAGTAATGTGTGTCGTGTAGTACTGTAGTAATGTGTGTAGTGTAGTACTGTAGTAAAGTGTGTAGTACTCTAGTACTGTAGTAAAGTGTATGTGTAGTACTCTAGTACTGTAGTAAAGTGTGTGTGTAGTACTCTAGTACTGTAGTAAAGTGTGTGTGTAGTACTCTAGTACTGTAGTAAAGTGTGTGTGTAGTACTCTAGTACTGTAGTAAAGTGTGTGTGTAGTACTCTAGTACTGTAGTAAAGTGTGTGTGTAGTACTCTAGTACTGTAGTAAAGTGTGTGTGTAGTACTCTAGTACTGTAGTAAAGTGTGTGTGTAGTACTCTAGTACTGTAGTAAAGTGTATGTGTAGTACTCTAGTACTGTAACACCACTCAACCCTCAGTGTCTACATGTGGGTTACGGCCCAAAATGGCACCCTATTCCCTATGTATTGCACTACTTTTGACCAGGACCAATAGGGCTCTGGTCAAAGGTAGTGCACTATACAGGGGATATGGTATTATCTGGGACACAGCCTCGATGCAACATAACCCATCCATAACCCTCTCCACTCGTCTCACTGTAGGATTGGACCGAAATGTTTTCAATTGCAAATCAGCCGGCCTGTGAACAGTGAAGAATGGAGGCTATACAGTTAGAAGTCGCTCTAGGTTTTTAAACAGTTTTTTTGTTGCTAAAGACACTTGCTATACAGTTACACCAATTTACTTAGTCAATACATCGAACCCCTCCCCAAATGTTAAGAGGCAGTAGTGTCACGATCGTCGTTAGGTGAAAGAGAGGACCAAAGTGCAGCGTGATATAAATACATCTTTTTAATAGAAGAAGAAACAAACACTAATACAAACTAGACAAAACAACAAACGACCGTGAAGCTAACAAACGAAAGTGCAGACACAAGCAACTAACGTCAAAACATAGACAATTACCCACAACCTACCTAATGCCTATGGCTGCCTAAAATATGGCTCCCAATCAGAGACAACGATAGACAGCTGTCTCTAATTGACAACCAATCCAGGCAACCATAGACTTACATAAACACCTACACTGAACACAACCCCATGAACTCTACAAAACCCCCTAGACAATACAAACACCCTCGACTAGACAAAAACACACAAACATCCCCCATGTCACACCCTGACCTAACTAAAATAATAAAGAAAACAAAGATAACTAAGGCCAGGGCGTGACAAGTAGGCTGTTATATATGTATACATTACCTACAGTGTTAAGATAAAGAAAGTGGCTAGCTTCTACTTCAACCCACCCAGGTCTGGAATACAGTTCCACTCTGTAGAGGTGAACCACGACCACAGCAGGTGTTTGACAGACACACAGACAAGGTCCTCAGGGTGCCCTGAGCTTACGTCTACCGTGTATTCCATTCTTCCCCCTGTGATCCACAGGGGACAGCTCTTTGCCATCAATGAGATAGGCCATGTCCGTTTCACCTGAGTGCCGTGTTGGCATCCGCCATTAGGACATTGGAGGGGGCCCAGGGGGAAAGTCAGTCCACCCTGTCTTCCTCTCTCCCCTCTGTCCACCTACGGTCTCTCACCATCCCTCTCTCCTTTACTTCCCCTCCCTCCCTCGCACTCTCTCCTCCCCTTCCTTCCTCCCTCCCTCCCTCCTCTCAGCCCACCCACTGAGTGGTCCGTCAGAGGCCCTTGGGGTCTGGGATGTGTCGCCAGAGTGCCAGCCAGACACAATGAGAGGAGAGGTGAGGCAGCTAGAGGTGACACCTGCCTGCCTGTCGGAACATTCCAAGCTCTCTCTTCCTGCTCTCTGTTGTCATGGCAACCCCGGCCCTGAGAGACACACTCTAGAACACTTGGGGGGGGGGGGGGAAGGCGGAAAGCAAAAGCAAACCAGACTGCACTTGAATTGTGTTTGTTTTTTTTTGTTTCAAAGTTGTTTTTATGTCCTTTGTATGTCATAGAAGGACTACAGGACATATCTGTGATAGCTACGTGTTTATTTTAAGATGGAGGGAGAGAGATAGAACGAGAGAGAGAGACGGACCTACCAAAACGACAGACTGACCGAACGACTGTCCTGCCTGGCTGGCTCAACATAGCATATTGCACCTGTTAAATAATTTACCCTGTCTCTCCATAGTTCTGTCACAACTCGCAGAAACAGGCCTTTACTTTCAGATTAGCTGGTGACTTGTCACTGCAGCAGGTCACACACACACACATACACAGGTCAGGGGTCGTCCCATTTCATATTTTACGCTGTCCTGGTCCTTCCACAGTGACCGATGAGGACCTGCCTGTCACTTTGCATATGGAACAGGTCAGCCTAAAACCTCAGCCCCGACTGAATGGGTTTTAACTAAGGTCCCCTGCATGCAACAAGACTGCGTTAGCACCCTGAGCTAGAGCCTAGGCATTAGAGTGTGTGCCTGGACCATACACTAGACATTGGCAAGTGTAGACTACTCACAGCAGCTTTCTGTTTTGGAAAGAAATCCTGCCAATTCAGTTCCTTGTCACACGGGGGCAGTGTTGAGACAGTAAAACCATGAGAGGTGAATAGAAGTTGAGGGGGCGGTGGCTTTGGGTTGATTACCTTCTAAATGTAATCCATTACAGTTACTAGTTACCGGTCCAAAGGTGTAATCAGTAACGTAGTTTATGGATTACCCCAAATTCAGTAACATAATGTGATTACTTTCATTTACTTTCAGATTACTTTCCCCTTAAAAGACAAAAAAAATAAAAATCCATCAAACACATGTGCTGTGTCATTATAGTGACTTGTGGTCAGACTCAAAATTAAACGTGCACTTTTTTTCAATGCTGAATTTTCTTATTTTTTCCCCCCCCACAAACATTCTTTCTGAATTTAAAAGTAATTGTTCGTGTCTGAGTATAAATAAAACGTACCTTCATATCACATGTGGAATCTTGGCATCTTCACTGCAGACCAAAGATCTTTGATTATGTCAGATATTTTAACAGCTTCAGCCCTCTTGACTTCTTGAGTGACATCACTGCTTAGAGTTCCAGACTAATTGAAATGACACGGGGATGAAACGGGATAAGTAGATGTAGTGATGAAAGAAAGAGTGAAGGGAGGGATGAAAGGGACAGCAGAGAGTGGTAGTATTGATTACTGCATGGAGAGACTAGTCACCTTGTCACCTGCATGACTTCACCATGATGACAATATCTACCTCACCCCACCGCTTTGCTCTGCTCTGCTCTGGTCCACTCTGCTCTTGTCTGGGGCCGGTTGCATACATAGACTTGGACAATGTGTGATCAGGTTAGGTTGAGACGTTGTAAGATACGTTTGCGGTGGAGTTGCTAGCTAGCTTCCCTGCAAATTCTTGCACTGTCATTTGTGCATCAATTCCTCTCTGATGTTAAGTGCTCGGCTTAAGTTTGTTCTGGTCAATCGCCCTTCCCGTTAGCGGTGTATTTTATCTGATACTGCTGTTATGTTAAATGGTAGTACTGTATTAGTAGTTTTCCATTGTATACATTACATTCTCATTCTGGAAGTTTCCGGTAAGGCCTAGAAACCAGCGTGTTCTTGTTTGCCCACACATGCCCAGTAACTATGCCTCAGATGAGAGCTAGCCCTCACAAATCCAAAGAGAGGGCCATAAATCTGACCTGACTTCGGTCTTCTATTGGCCTGTTTCTATGTGTTTGGTATTTTATTAGGATTTCCATTAGCTGTTGTGAAAGCAGCAGCTACTCTTCCTGGGGTCCACGAAAAAAACATGAAACATGACATAATACAGAACATTAAATAGACAAGAACAGCTCAAGGACAGAACTACATAAATGTCACACACAGCCTATATATCAGTACATACACACAACATATCTAGGTCAAGATAGGGGAGAGGCGTTGTGTGGTGAGGTGCTGCTTCGTCTGTTTTTTTTAATCCAGGTTTGCTGTTCACTTGAGCAGTATGAGATAAAAGAGAGTTCCATGCAGTAAGGGCTCTATATAATACTGTACGCTTTCTTGAATTTGTTCTGGATTTGGGGACTGTGAAAAGACCCCTGGTGGCATGTCTGCTGGGGTAAGTGTGTGTGTCAGAGCTGTGTGTAAGTTGACTATGCAAACTATTTGGAATTTAGTAATGCAGTCAGTCTAGCCAAAATAGACTGGCACGCATAGTATTTATATCAGCCCTTTGATTACAATGAAGAGCAAGACGTGCCGCTCTGTTCTGGGCCAGCTGCAGTTTGTCTAGGTCCTACTTTGCAGCACCTTACCATATGACAGGGCAATAATCAAGATAAGACAAAACTAGAGCCTGCAGGACTTTGTGGAGTGTGGTGTCAATAAAGCAGAGCATCTCTTTATCACGGACAGTCCTCTCCCCATCTTTACAACCACTGAATCAATATGTTTGACCATGACAGTTAAGAAAGTAATTTAGCCACATTATTCATGATCCGGTACAGTTGAGGTCTAGAACTTAGGGAATGTTTTAGAGATGTTCAGGACTAGCTTTTTACTGGCCACTCATTCTAAAACTGACTGCAACACAAAACAAAGAGTTACAGTGATTTCACTAGCAGTAGTTGCTGACACATCATTGGTAAAAATAGAAAACAGTAGAGGGCCTAGAAATCTGCCCTGCGGTACACCACACTTTAAATCAAATCAAATCAAACTTGCCAAATCCACCGAACACAACAAGTGTAGACTTTACCGTGAAATGCTTACTTATAAACCCTAAACCAACAGTACAGTTCAAGAAGAAGAAAATATTTACCAAGTAGGAGAAAATAAAAAGTAATAATAAAAAGTAACAAAATTAGAATAACAATAACGAGGCTATATACAGGGCAGGGAGCACCGGTACCGAGTCAGTGTGCAGGGGTACAGGCTAGTACAGGCTAATCTGTACATGTAGGTGGGGGCGAACTGACTATGTATAGGTAAAAAACAAACAGCGAGTAGTAGCAGTGTATGTGTGGGGGGGTAGGTCAATGTATGTTGTCCGGTGGCAATTTTTATGAATTGTTCAGCAGTCTAATGGCTTGGGGCTAGAAGCTGTTAAGGAGCCTTTTGGTCCTAGACTTGGTGCTCCGGTACCGCTTGCTGTGCGGTAGCAGAGAAAACACTCTATAACTTGGGTGACTGGAGTCTCTGGCAATTTTATGGGCTTTCCTCTGACACCGCCTATTATATAGGTCCTGGATGGCAGGAAGCTTGGCCCCTGTGATGTACTGGGCCGTTCGCACTACCCACTGTAGAGCCTTACGGTCAGATGCAGAGCAGTTGCCATACCAGGCTGTGATGCAACCGATCAGGATGCTCTCGATGGTGCAGCTGTAGAACCTTTTGAGGATCTGGGGGCCCATGACAAATCTTTTCAGTCTCCTGAGTGGGAAAAGGTTTTGTCGTGCCCTCTTCACGACTGTCTTGGTATGTTAGGACCATGATAGTTCGTTGGTGATGTGGACACCAAGGAACTTGAATGTTAATGTTATTGGGGGCCTGTTCGGCCCGCCTTTTCCTGTGGTCCACGATCAGCTCCTTTGTTTTGTTCAAATTGAGGGAGAGGTTGTTGTTCTAGCACCTCACTGCCAGTTCTCTGACCTCCTCCCTGTAGGCTGTCTTATCGTTGTTGGTGATCAGGCCTACCACTGTTGTGTCATCAGCAAACTTAATGATGGTGTTGGAGTCGTGTTTGGCCACGCAGTCATGGGTGAACAGGGAATACAGGAGGGGACTAAGTACACACACCTGAGGGGCCCCAGTGTTAAGGATCAGCGTGGCAGACGTGTTGTTGTCTACTCTTACCACCTGGGGGCGGCCCGTCAGGAAGTCCAGGATCCAGTTGCAGAGGGAGGTGTTTAATCCTGAGTCCTTAGCTTAGTGATGAGCTTCGTGGGCACTATGGTGTTGAATGCTGAGCTGTAGTCAATGAATAGCATTCTCACATGGGTGTTCCTTTTGTCCAGGTGGGAAATGGCGGTGTGGAGTGCGATTGAGATTGCGTCATCTGTGGATCTGTTGGGGCGGTATGCAAATTGGAGTGGGTCTAGGGTTTCTGGGATGATGGTGTTGATGTGAACCATCACCAGCCTTTCAAAGCACTTCATGGCTACAGACGTGAGTGCCACGGGGCGGTAATCATTTAGGCAGGTTACCTTCGCTTCCTTGGGCACAGGGACTATGGTTATCTGCTTGAAACATGTTGGTATTACAGACTCAGTCAGGGAGAGGTTGAAAATGTCTGTGAAGACACTTGACATTTGGTTCGCGGATGCTTTGAGTACACGTCCTGGCGGTCCGTCTGGCCCAGCGGCTTTGTGAATATTGTTCACATCGGCTACCGAGAGTTCACATCGGCTACCGAGAGCGTTATCACACAGTCATCCAGAACAGCTGGTGCTCTCATGGTGTGCTTCAGTGTTGCTTGCCTCGAAGCGAGCATAGAAGTGGTTTACATGTTTAACATTCGAGAAGTTTTCATTAAAGAGAACCTTCTGTGTTCTATTAGGAAGCTCTGTATCCACGATATGACAGAGGTTGAAAAGCCATAACACATACGTTATTTGTGGTTATGGTCAACAACATCAAAGGTTGCACTTAAATCTAAAAGTACAGCTCCCACTATCTTCTTATTATAAAAAGATTTAAACCAATCATCAGTCATTTTTGTCAGTGAAGTACATGTTGAGTGCCCTGTAACAACAGTAAATGTCATAACACTGGTAAATGTAATAACTTTTCTATACACAATAACTTTTCGATTGTTTTATGTAATATAACCGGTAAAACAATACTATTTTGAATGGTAAACGTAATAACTTCTTCAGCTAAATGTAATAAATTATTACAGGGAGGCCAACAGGCCCCCATTAACATCGACGGGCTGTAGTGGAGCGGGTCGAGAGTTTCAAGTTTCTACTATAAAAATCACTATAATGAAAACAGAGCATTTTGTTTTGAAGATTACATATTGATGTTTAATGTGGTAAGAACATAGAGAATGATAGAGGCCTCAAAGTGAACAAAAGGCAGTTTTAACATGGGCAGAGCCCTCGAGGACCATTCAACTGGGTGGGGGATTCCTATGGGTTGCAGCCTCAAAGGCACTGCCCATGCTGTCACGGACACTATGCTGTCACGGACACTATGCTGTCACGGACACTATGCTGTCACGGACACTATGCTGTCACGGACACTATGCTGTCACGGACACTATGCTGTCACGGACACTATGCTGTCACAGACATTATGCTGTCACGGACACTATGCTGTCACAGACACTATGCTGTCACAGACACTATGCTGTCACAGACACTATAATGGTGATATAGTGTCTTTATAGCAGATATAAAGATGACATAATACATGCTTATACATACATGCATTCATTGAGATGAACATTGAACTGCAGTGACCTGAGGACATTTGGTGACATTCCCATTAGTATCCGTCTGACGTTCTGAGAACATTCTAAGAAAGTTGCGTTATGGTCCCGAGGGAAGTTCTCTGGTGGGCCTTTGTCTAATTTCCTGTAAATTCACTGGATGTCACAGAGGACCATGTCAGGACTTTTTTTTAGAACATTCTCAGGACTTTGTTAATTTCGTCAACAATAACTGTGACAAAAACACTCGTCAACAACCTATTTTCCCTGACTAAAACTATGCCGATAATGAGACGACGATGTCCTGGGGGAAAAAACCCCGATAACTATTAGAAATTACTTTTCATTTTAGTCGACGGAAATGTGAGGAGACGAAAATTCCCTGTGAGACTAACAGACATTTGACATGATGCTCCTTTTCATCGGCTTCATCCCGTCATTATTAGTACGCGTGCAGAATATTTCATGCCATCCTGTCACCGGCAAAGAATTGACATCTTTCAGCTGCACTGATTGAGCTGATCGTCTCCTTCCCCACACAGCTCCCAGACGGTCACGTCAGTCACTCGTCAATCCTTTGAACTGATGTGAAGTCACTTGTGATTGGTAGTGTGTGGCATGTGCATCAAATTAAGCTATAATAATATAATATTAATATATAATAACATTTATTTTCGTATATTATTACATGATTGGTTCATGAAGTTGTTACTCAACGGATAATGTAATAACCACCGGTTAAATGTAATAAAATATTACATTTAGTGGTAAACGTTTACCGTTCTACATTTTATCACGTTTACCGGCAAGTTATTACATTTAACAGTTTTATTACATAAAATCTAAAAGTTATTACATTTACCTGTGTTATTACATGTAGTGTTGCTACATGCCCTTCTCTATAAGTATGCTAAAAGTGTGTTCATTTGTTTAAAAAGTAATAGCATTGTATCTGGTCAAACACAATTTTTCCAAAAGTTTCTTAATTAACCCTCCTATTATGTTGCGGGTCAATTTGAACCAATTCCACTTTTGAGTTGTCTAAAATACTAGTTCAACTCTTTTTTTTCTCCATGAAATTAAATTACTTTTCCTTATTTAGGGTCACGAACCTAACTTCAAAATGTGGAATGTCTGTGTAGATTTTGTATACAAACATGATGTTGTGGGGCATTTTGACCTGGAGGATTTCATGTATATAGATATTTGCACCGGTCCAAATTAAGCAAGTGTCTTTGATGTATTTTGTTTTGACTGGTTCTGGTTGCATTTTTATAATTATATTTGGGTGAAAAGGAGCTTTCCCCATGCTTCTCTTTCTCAGTGCGAGAGCAGCAGATCTCTGACACAGACACTCAACAATGAGCTCCAAAAGATTTTCAGTCAATGAAGCCTCCCTCACAAATTCTGGACATTGACAGTGAAATAGAACTATAGAATGTTCACTGTCACCACAACAAAGTCAAGGGAGACTGTCAGCTTCCGATGTAATCAAAATTGTTCCAGGGCCTACACGATTTGCTCTGCACCACCTCGACAAGACAGTAAAACCAGCACCACTTGTGTAGAATGCAATAAATACATCTGCAGAAAGTACACAAAAGTACATTGTGTTCAACATGTGGAGAGAAAGACTGAAGGGATCATTATGACCAATAGGGTCAAATCACACCACCTGTAAGTGTTACTAGGAAATACAAGAAAAATGCCTACTTTGGGAAACAGAAAATGCTTGTTTGTGAGAAAGCGAATATGTTTAACAAATAGTTCTTAAATATAGTGTTTTTGAAATCAAATGTTCTTTTATTTCTTCTTTCTGAAAGGTCTGACAAGACAAAAATAAAGTGTTGTCTGTTTTTACTTGATTCTTTGACTGTCTTGAGTGTGTTTAAACTGTGTGGGTCAATCTGACCCATTCCACAACGGACGTAAGGGTGCTTTACCATTCCTGGGTAGCGGAATGACTTTGGCTTCCCTCCAGGTCTGAGGACAAACATTTTTTTTCCAGACTTAGTTAAAAAAAAAAAAGACAAATTGAAGTGGCGATAATAGTCCTCGACCATCCTCAGTAGCTTTCCATAATACCTGGTGGTTTGTCATTAATGATGGACAGCAATACAAAATGACAATACTTTTTCATTATTAGGGATGTTATGCATGAATATGATGGCTCACAGCTTGTTGTTGGCATTTCGTGGCAACGATTGCCTACTTTGCCAAAGAAATAGTAAATTAAAGTAATTAGCAACAGCGAAAGCTTTTGTGATAAATGAGCCGTCTGATTCAATGTAAGACGGAATTCAATTAGTGTTTCTTCCCATAAGTGTAGGTGATAGCCTATTGGCTACAATCTGTCATGTCCAGACCTATACTGACAGGGAGGGAGGAGCCGGGAAATCTAGCCAACATTTAATGAGACTTTTAATTACATACTGTATAATGTATATAGGCTAAATGCCAGTCACGTTTGATGAATATAATGTAGGATCATTTATATTAACGTCTGATTCTGGGGCTCCCGAGTGGCGCAGCGGTCTAAGGCACTGCATCTCAGTGCAAGGGGCATCACTACAGTCCCTGGTTCGAATCCAGGCTGTATCACATCCTGCCGTGATTGGGAGTCCCATAGGGCCGTGTACAAGTCGTCCGTGGTAGGCTGTCATTGTAAATAAGAATTTGTTCTTAACTGACTTGCCTGGTAAAATAAAAAGCGGTTTGTTCAGGTAGAAGAGAAAGGCCAGTGTGTGTTGCTCACCGCAACATCACCAACTTTGCAATCTGAGGCACTCACCATTTTGAAACTATTTTACCACACATGTAATTGTTTAAAACCTGGACGTTTTCTTGTCATATTTTGAGACATGTCTTACCGTGTTCTGCCCATTTGAATGTTAAGGGGATTATTTTATAAACACTCTCTCATTTGCCACTGAAACCAGTATTTCTCTCATGTTCTCTACTTTCTTTCGTTGTCCAGCAGCCAAAGACACAATCGTAGTCATATTAAAAACCCATCTAGTCATATTAACAACCCATCTAGTCATATTAACAACCCATCTAGTCATATTAACAACCCATCTACTCATATTAACAACCCATCTAGTCATATTAACAACCCATCTACTCATATTAACAACCCATCTAGTCATATTAACAACCCATCTACTCATATTAACAACCCATCTAGTCATATTAACAACCCATCTAGTCATATTAACAACCCATCTAGTCATATTAACAACCCATCTAACCCATCTAGTCATATTAACAACCCATCTAGTCATATTAACAACCCATCTAGTCATATTAACAACCCATCGAGTCATATTAACAACCCACCTAGTCATATTAACAACCCATCTAGTCTTATTAACAACCCATATAGTCATATTAACAACCCATCTAGTCATATTAACAACCCATCCAACCTATCTAGTCATATTAACAACCCATCTAGTCATATTAACAACCCATCAAGTCATACTAACAACCCATCTAGTCATATTAACAACCCATCTAACCTATCTAGTCATATTAACAACCCATCTAGTCATATTAACAACCCATCTAGTCATATTAACAACCCATCTAACCTATCTAGTCATATTAACAACCCATCTAGTCATATTAACAACCCATCTAACCCATCTAGTCATATTAACAACCCATCTAACCCATCTAGTCATATTAACAACCCATCAAGTCATATTAACAACCCATCTAGTCATATTAACAACCCATCTAGTCATATTAACAACCCATCCAACATATCTAGTCATATTAACAACCCATCTAGTCATATTAACAACCCATCTAGTCATATTATCAACCCATCTAGTCATATTAACAACCCATCTAGTCATATTAACAACCCATCTAGTCATATTAACAACCCATCCAACCTATCTAGTCATATTAACAACACATCTAGTCATATTAACAACCCATCTAGTCATATTAACAACCCATCTAGTCATATTAACAACCCAAACCAACCCATCTAGTCATATTAACAACCCATCGAGTCATATTAGCAACCCATCTAACCCATCTAGTCATATTAACAATCCATCTAACCCATCTAGTCATATCAACAACCCATCTAGTCATATTAACAACCCATCTAGTCATATTAACAACCCATCTAGTCATATTAACAACCCATCTAGTCAAATTAACAACCCATCTAACCCATCTAGTCATATTAACAACCCATCTAGTCATATTAGCAACCCATCTAACCCATCTAGTCATATTAACAACCCATCTAGTCATATTAACAACCCATCTAGTCATATTAACAACCCATCTAGTCATATTAACAACCCATCCAACCTATCTAGTCATATTAATAACCCATCTAGTCATATTAACAACCCATCTAGTCATATTTACAACCCATCTAACCCATCTAGTCATATTAACAACCCATCTAACCCACCTAGTCATATTAACAACCCATCTAGTCATATTAACGACCCATCTAACCCATCTAGTCATATTAACAACCCATCTAGTCATATTAACAACCCATCTAGTCGTATTAACAACCCATCTAGTCAAATTAACAACCAATCTAACCCATCTAGTCGTTTTAACAACCCATCTAACCCATCTAGTCATATTAACAACCCATCTAGTCATATTAACAACCCATCTAGTCATATTAACAACCCATCTTGTCATATTAACAACCCATCTAGTCATATTAACAACCCATCTAGTCATATTAACAACCCATCTAGTCATATTAACAACCCATCTAACCCATCTAGTCATATTAACAACCCATCTAGTCATATTAGCAACCCATCTAACCCATCTAGTCATATTAACAACCCATCTAGTCATATTAACAACCCATCTAGTCATATTAACAACCCATCTAACCCATCTAGTCATATTAACAACCCATCTAGTCATATTAACAACCCATCTAGTCATATTAACAACCCATCTAACCCATCTAGTCATATTAACAACCCATCTAGTCATATTAGCAACCCATCTAACCCATCTAGTCATATTAACAACCCATCTAACCCATCTAGTCATATTAACAACCCATCTAGTCATATTAACAACCCATCTAGTCATATTAACAACCCATCTAGTCATATTAACAACCCATCTAGTCAAATTAACAACCCATCTAACCCATCTAGTCATATTAACAACCCATCTAGTCATATTAACAACCCATCTAGTCATATTAACAACCCATCTAACCCATCTAGTCATATTAACAACCCATCTAGTCATATTAACAACCCATCTAGTCATATTAACAACCCATCTAACCCATCTAGTCATATTAACAACCCATCTAGTCATATTAACAACCCATCTAGTCATATTAACAACCCATCTAGTCATATTAACAACCCATCTAGTCATATTAACAACCCATCCAACCTATCTAGTCATATTAACAACCCATCTAGTCATATTAACAACCAATATACTCATATTAACAACCCATCTAGTCATATTAACAACCCATCTAACCTATCTAGTCATATTAACAACCCATCTAGTCTTATTAACAACGCATCTAGTCATATTAACAACCCATCTAGTCATATTAACAACCCATCCAACCTATCTAGTCATATTAACAACCCATCTAGTCATATTAACAACCCATCTAGTCATATTAACAACCCATCTAGTCATATTAATAACCCATCTAGTCATATTAACAACCCATATTAACAACCCATCTAGTCATATTAACAACCCATCCAACCGATCTAGTCATATTAACAACCCATCTAGTCATATTAACAACCCATCTAGTCATATTAACAACCCATCTAGTCATATTAACAACCCATCTAGTCATATTAACAACCCATCTAGTCATATTAACAACCCATCTAACCCATCTAGTCATATTAACAACTCATCTAGTCATATTAACAACCCATCTAGTCATATTAACAACCCATCTAACCCATCTAGTCATATTAACAACCCATCTAGTCATATTAACAACCCATCTAGTCATATTAACAACCCATCTAGTCATATTAACAACCCATCTAACCCATCTAGTCATATTAACAACCCATCTAGTCATATTAACAACCCATCTAGTCATATTAACAACCCATCTAGTCATATTAACAACCCATCTAACCCATCTAGTCATATTAACAACCCATCTAACCCATCTAGTCATATTAACAACCCATCTAGTCATATTAACAACCCATCTAGTCATATTAACAACCCATCTAGTCATATTAACAACCCATCTAGTCATATTAACAACCCATCTAGTCATATTAACAACCCATCTAACCCATCTAGTCATATTAACAACCCATCTAGTCATATTAACAACCCATCTAGTCGTAATAACAACCCATCTAGTCATATTAACAACCCATCTAGTCATATTAACAACCCATCTAACCCATCTAGTCATATTAACAACCCATCTAGTCATATTAACAACCCATCTAGTCATATTAACAACCCATCTAACCCATCTAGTCATATTAACAACCCATCTAACCCATCTAGTCATATTAACAACCCATCTAGTCATATTAACAACCCATCTAGTCATATTAACAACCCATCTAGTCATATTAACAACCCATCTAGTCATATTAACAACGCATCTAACCCATGTAGTTATATTAACAACCCATCTAGTCATAATAACAACCCATCTAGTCATATTAACAACCCATCTAGTCATATTAACAACCCATCTAGTCATATTAACAACCCATCCAACCCATCTAGTCATATTAACAACCCATCTAGTCGTATTAACAACCCATCTAACCCATCTAGTCATATTAACAACCCATCTAACCCATCTAGTCATATTAACAACCCATCTAGTCATATTAACAACCCATCTAGTCATATTAACAACCCATCTAGTCATATTAACAGCGCATCCAACCCATCTAGTCATATTAACAACCCATCTAGTCATATTAACAACGCATCTAGTCATATTAACAACCCATCTAGTCATATTAACAACCCATCCAACCCATCTAGTCATATTAACAACCCCCATCTAGTCGTATTAACAACCCATCTAGTCATATTAACAACCCATCTAGTCATATTAACAACCCATCTAGTCGTATTAACAACCCATCTAGTCATATTAACAACCCATCTAGTCGTATTAACAACCCATCTAGTCGTATTAACAACCCATCTAGTCATATTAACAACCCATCTAGTCATAATAACAACCCATCTAACCCATCTAGTCATTTTAACAACCAATCTAGTCATATTAACAACCCATATTAACAACCCATCTAACCCATCTAGTCATATTAATAACCCATCTAGTCATATTAACAACCCATATTAACAACTCATCTAGTCATATTAACAACCCATCTAACCCATCTAGTCATATTAACAACCCATCTAGTCATATTAACAACCAATCTAGTCATATTAACAACCCATCTAGTCATATTAACAACCCATCTTGTCATATTAACAACCCATCGAGTCATATTAACAACCAATCTAGTCATATTAATAACCCATCTAGTCATATTAACAACCCATATTAACAACCCATCTAGTCATATTAACAACCAATCTAGTCATATTAATAACCCATCTTGTCATATTAACAACCCATCTTGTCATATTAACAACCCATCGAGTCATATTAACAACCCATCTAGTCATAATAACAACCCATCTAGTCATGTTAACAACCCATCTAGTCATATTAACAACCCATCCAACCTATCTAGTCATATTAACAACCCATCTAGTCATATTAACAACCCATCTAGTCATACTAACAACCCATCTAGTCATATTAACAACCCATCTAACCTATCTAGTCATATTAACAACCCATCTAGTCATATTAACAACCCATCTAGTCATATTAACAACCCATCCAACCTAACTAGTCATATTAACAACCCATCTAGTCATATTAACAACCCATCTAGTCATATTAACAACCCATCTAACCTATCTAGTCATATTAACAACCCATCTAGTCATATTAACAACCCATCTAACCCATCTAGTCATATTAACAACCCATCTAACCCATCTAGTCATATTAACAACCCATCTAGTCATATTAACAACCCATCTAGTCATATTAACAACCCATCTAGTCATATTAACAACCCATCCAACCTATCTAGTCATATTAACAACCCATCTAGTCATATTAACAACCCATCTAGTCATATTAACAACCCATCTAGTCATATTAACAACCCATCTAGTCATATTAACAACCCATCCAACATATCTAGTCATATTAACAACCCATCTAGTCATATTAACAACCCATCTAGTCATATTAACAACCCATCTAGTCATATTAACAACCCAAACCAACCCATCTAGTCATATTAACAACCCATCGAGTCATATTAGCAACCCATCTATCCCATCTAGTCATATTAACAACCCATCTAACCCATCTAGTCATATTAACAACCCATCTAGTCATATTAACAACACATCTAGTCATATTAACAACCCATCTAGTCATATTAACAACCCATCTAGTCAAATTAACAACCCATCTAACCCATCTAGTCATATTAACATCCCATCTAGTCATATTAACAACCGATCTAGTCATATTAGCAATCCATCTAACCCATCTAGTCATATTAACAACACATCTAGTCATATTAACAACCCATCTAGTCATATTAACAACCCATCTAACCCATCTAGTCATATTAACAACCCATCTAGTCATATTAACAACCCATCTAGTCATATTAACAACCCATCTAGTCATATTAACAACCCATCCAACCTATCTAGTCATATTAACAACCCATCTAGTCATATTAACAACCCATCTAGTCAATATTAACAACCCATCTAGTCATATTAAAACCCATCTAACCATCTAGTCATATTAACAAACCCATCTAACCCACCTAGTCATATTAACAACCCATCTAGTCATATTAACGACCCATCTAACCCATCTAGTCATATTAACAACCCATCTAGTCATATTAACAACCCATCTAGTCGTATTAACAACCCATCTAGTCATATTAACAACCAATCTAACCCATCTAGTCGTTTTAACAACCCATCTAACCCATCTAGTCATATTAACAACCCATCTAGTCATATTAACAACCCGTCTAGTCATATTAACAACCCATCTTGTCATATTAACAACCCATCTAGTCATATTAACAACCCATCTAGTCATATTAACAACCCATCTAGTCATATTAACAACCCCATCTAACCCATCTAGTATATTAACAACCCATCTAGTCATATTAGCAACCCATCTAACCCATCTAGTCATATTAACAAACCCATCTAGTCATATTAACAACCCATCTAGTCATATTAACAACCAATCTAACCCATCTAGTCATATTAACAACCCATCTAGTCATATTAACAACCATCTAGTCATATTAACAACCCATCTAACCCATCTAGTCATATTAACAACCCATCTAGTCATATTAGCAACCCATCTAACCAATCTAGTCATATTAACAACCCATCTAACCCATCTAGTCATATTAACAACCCATCTAGTCATATTAACAACCCATCTAGTCATATTAACAACCCATCTAGTCATATTAACAACCCATCTAGTCAAATTAACAACCCATCTAACCCATCTAGTCATATTAACAACCCATCTAGTCATATTAACAACCCATCTAGTCATATTAGCAACCCATCTAACCCATCTAGTCATATTAACAACCCATCTAGTCATATTAACAACCCATCTAGTCATATTAACAACCCATCTAACCCATCTAGTCATATTAACAACCCATCTAGTCATATTAACAACCCATCTAGTCATATTAACAACCCATCTAGTCATATTAACAACCCATCTAGTCATATTAACAACCCATCCAACCTATCTAGTCATAGTAACAACCCATCTAGTCATATTAACAACCCATCTAGTCATATTAACAACCCATCTAGTCATATTAACAACCCATCTAACCCATCTAGTCATATTAACAACCCATCTAACCCACCTAGTCATATTAACAACCCATCTAGTCATATTAACGACCCATCTAACCAATCTAGTCATATTAACAACCCATCTAGTCATATTAACAACCCATCTAGTCGTATTAACAACCCATCTAGTCATATTAACAACCAATCTAACCCATCTAGTCGTATTAACAACCCATCTAACCCATCTAGTCATATTAACAACCCATCTAGTCATATTAACAACCCATCTAGTCATATTAACAACCCATCTTGTCATATTAACAACCCATCTAGTCATATTAACAACCCATCTAGTCATATTAACAACCCATCTAACCCATCTAGTCATATTAACAACCCATCTAGTCATATTAGCAACCCATCTAACCCATCTAGTCATATTAACAACCCATCTAGTCATATTAACAACCCATCTAACCCATCTAGTCATATTAACAACCCATCTAGTCATATTAAAAACCCATCTAGTCATATTAACAACCCATCTAGTCATATTAACAACCCATCTAGTCATATTAACAACCCATCTAACCATCTAGTCATATTAACAACCCATCTAACCACCTATCATATTAAACCCATCTAGTCATATTAACGACCCATCTAAACCCATTAGTCATATAACAACCCATCTAGTCATATTAACAACCCATCTAGTCGTATTAACAACCCATCTAGTCATATTAACAACCAATCTAACATCTCGTAGTATTAACAACCCATCTAACCATCTAGTCATATTAAACAACCCATCTAGTCATATTAACAACCCATCTAGTCATAT